>NC_135502.1:32432405-32662246 GCF_052857255.1 Amblyomma americanum
AAACGAAAAATGCACATTCCATCTAGACCAACCAACATGCGTGGGTAAGCACTTAAAGCGACAAACGCTATCCAGTATTCAAATCTATAAACTTTCTTATACCGTTATCATCACATGCTAAATTCACATCATGATCAGAACTAAATTTTATTTAAGCTTATCTTCATTAGGAAAACACACAAAGTGTTTATTTTTGCGTCTTTTTCACAGATATTTGCTCAGAAGACGAAAAGAAGAACGCAAGCTGCAAGGCAAACGAAAAATGCACATTCCATCTAGACCAACCAACATGCGTGGGTAAGCACTTAAAGCGACAAACGCTATCCAGTATTCAAATCTATAAACTTTCTTATACCGTTATCATCACATGCTAAATTCACATCATGATCAGAACTAAATTTTGTTGTAAGCTTATCTTCATTAGGAAAACACACGAACTGTTTATTTTTGCGCCTTTTTCACAGATAAATGCTCAGAAGACGAAAAGAAGAACGCAAGCTGCAAGGCAAACGAAAAATGCACATTCCATCTAGACCAACCAACATGCGTGGGTAAGCACTTAAAGCGACAAACGCTATCCAGTATTCAAATCTATAAACTTTCTTATACCGTTATCATCACATGCTAAAATCACATCATGATCAGAACTAAATTTTGTAGTAAGCTTATCTTCATTAGGAAAACACACCAACTGTTTATTTTTGCGCCTTTTTCACAGATAAATGCTCAGAAGACGAAAAGAAGAACGCAAGCTGCAAGGCAAACGAAAAATGCACATTCCATCTACACCAAACAACATGTGTGGGTAAGCACTTAAATCGACAAATGCTATCCAGTATTCAAATCTATAAACTTTCTTATACCGTTATCATCACATACTAAATTCACATCATGATCAGAACTAAATTTTGTTGTAAGGTTATCTTCATTAGGAAAACACACGAACTGTTTATTTTTGCGCCTTTTTCACAGATAAATGCTCAGAAGACGAAAAGAAGAACGCAAGCTGCAACTCAAACGAAAAATGCACATTCCATCTAGACCAACCGACATGCGTGGGTAAGCACTTAAAGCGACAAACGCTATCCAGTATTCAAATCTATAAACTTTCTTATACCGTTATCATCACATGCTAAATTCACTTCATGATCAGAACTAAATTTTGTTGTAAGCTTATCTTCATTAGGAAAACACACGAACTGTTTATTTTTGCGCCCTTTTCACAGATAAATGCTCAGAAGACGAAAAGAAGAACGCAAGCTGCAAGGCAAACGAAAAATGCACATTCCATCTAGACCAACCAACATGCGTGGGTAAGCACTTAAAGCGACAAACGCTATCCAGTATTCAAATCTATAAACTTTCTTATACCGTTATCATCACATGCTAAAATCACATCATGATCAGAACTAAATTTTGTTGTAAGCTTATCTTCATTAGGAAAACACACGAACTGTTTATTTTTGCGCCCTTTTCACAGATAAATGCTCAGAAGACGAAAAGAAGAACGCAAGCTGCAAGGCAAACGAAAAATGCACATTCCATCTAGACCAACCAACATGCGTGGGTAAGCACTTAAAGCGACAAACGCTATCCAGTATTCAAATCTATAAACTTTCTTATACCGTTATCATCACATGCTAAATTCACATCATGATCAGAACTAAATTTTATTTAAGCTTATCTTCATTAGGAAAACACACAAAGTGTTTATTTTTGCGTCTTTTTCACAGATATTTGCTCAGAAGACGAAAAGAAGAACGCAAGCTGCAAGGCAAACGAAAAATGCACATTCCATCTAGACCAACCAACATGCGTGGGTAAGCACTTAAAGCGACAAACGCTATCCAGTATTCAAATCTATAAACTTTCTTATACCGTTATCATCACATGCTAAATTCACATCATGATCAGAACTAAATTTTGTTGTAAGCTTATCTTCATTAGGAAAACACACGAACTGTTTATTTTTGCGCCTTTTTCACAGATAAATGCTCAGAAGACGAAAAGAAGAACGCAAGCTGCAAGGCAAACGAAAAATGCACATTCCATCTAGACCAACCAACATGCGTGGGTAAGCACTTAAAGCGACAAACGCTATCCAGTATTCAAATCTATAAACTTTCTTATACCGTTATCATCACATGCTAAAATCACATCATGATCAGAACTAAATTTTGTAGTAAGCTTATCTTCATTAGGAAAACACACCAACTGTTTATTTTTGCGCCTTTTTCACAGATAAATGCTCAGAAGACGAAAAGAAGAACGCAAGCTGCAAGGCAAACGAAAAATGCACATTCCATCTACACCAAACAACATGTGTGGGTAAGCACTTAAATCGACAAATGCTATCCAGTATTCAAATCTATAAACTTTCTTATACCGTTATCATCACATACTAAATTCACATCATGATCAGAACTAAATTTTGTTGTAAGGTTATCTTCATTAGGAAAACACACGAACTGTTTATTTTTGCGCCTTTTTCACAGATAAATGCTCAGAAGACGAAAAGAAGAACGCAAGCTGCAACTCAAACGAAAAATGCACATTCCAACTAGACCAACCAACATGCGTGGGTAAGCACTTAAAGCGACAAACGCTATCCAGTATTTAAATCTATAAACTTTCTTATACCGTTATCATCACATGCTAAATTCACATCATGATCAGAACTAAATTTTGTTGTAAGCTTATCTTCATTAGGAAAACACACGAACTGTTTATTTTCGCGCCTTTTTCACAGATAAATGCTCAGAAGACGAAAAGAAGAACGCAAGCTGCAACTCAAACGAAAAATGCACATTCCAACTAGACCAACCAACATGCGTGGGTAAGCACTTAAAGCAACAACCGCTATCCAGTATTTAAATCTATAAACTTTCTTATACCGTTATCATCACATGCTAAATTCACATCATGATCAGAACTAAATTTTGTTGTAAGCTTATCTTCATTAGGAAAACACACGAACTGTTTATTTTCGCGCCTTTTTCACAGATAAATGCTCAGAAGACGAAAAGAAGAACGCAAGCTGCAAGGCAAACGAAAAATGCACATTCCATCTAGACCAACCAACATGCGTGGGTAAGCACTTAAAGCGACAAACGCTATCCAGTATTCAAATCTATAAACTTTCTTATACCGTTATCATCACATGCTAAATTCATATCATGATGAGAACTAAATTTTGTTTAAGCTTATCTTCATTAGGAAAACACACGAACTGTTTATTTTTGCGCCCTTTTCACAGATAAATGCTCAGAAGACGAAAAGAAGAACGCAAGCTGCAAGGCAAACGAAAAATGCACATTCCATCTAGACCAACCAACATGCGTGGGTAAGCACTTAAAGCGACAAACGCTATAAAGTATTCAAATCTATAAACTTTCTTATACCGTTATCATCACATGCTAAATTCACATCATGATCAGATATAAATTTTGTTGTAAGCTTATCTTCATTAGGAAAACACACGAACTGTTTATTTTTGCGCCCTTTTCACAGATAAATGCTCAGAAGACGAAAAGAAGAACGCAAGCTGCAAGGCAAACGAAAAATGCACATTCCATCTAGACCAACCAACATGCGTGGGTAAGCACTTAAAGCGACAAACGCTATAAAGTATTCAAATCTATAAACTTTCTTATACCGTTATCATCACATTCTAAATTCATTTCATGATCAGAACTAAATTTTGTTTAAGCTTATCTTCATTAGGAAAACACACGAACTGTTTATTTTTGCGCCTTTTTCACAGATAAATGCTCAGAAGACGAAAAGAAGTACGCAAGCTGCAAGGCAAACGAAAAATGCACATTCCATCTAGACCAACCAACATGCGTGGGTAAGCACTTAAAGCGACAAACGCTATCCAGTATTCAAATCTATAAACTTTCTTATACCGTTATCATCACATACTAAATTCACATCATGATCAGAACTAAATTTTGTTGTAAGCTTATCTTCATTAGGAAAACACACGAACTGTTTATTTTTGCGCCCTTTTCACAGATA
Organism: Amblyomma americanum; assembly: GCF_052857255.1. NCBI lineage: Eukaryota > Metazoa > Arthropoda > Arachnida > Ixodida > Ixodidae > Amblyomma > Amblyomma americanum. The sequence continues at coordinate 32,436,426 of NC_135502.1, forward strand.
AATGCTCAGAAGACGAAAAGAAGAACGCAAGCTGCAAGGCAAACGAAAAATGCACATTCCATCTAGACCAACCAACATGCGTGGGTAAGCACTTAAAGCGACAAACGCTATAAAGTATTCAAATCTATAAACTTTCTTATACCGTTATCATCACATTCTAAATTCATTTCATGATCAGAACTAAATTTTGTTTAAGCTTATCTTCATTAGGAAAACACACGAACTGTTTATTTTTGCGCCCTTTTCACAGATAAATGCTCAGAAGACGAAAAGAAGTACGCAAGCTGCAAGGCAAACGAAAAATGCACATTCCATCTAGACCAACCAACATGCGTGGGTAAGCACTTAAAGCGACAAACGCTATCCAGTATTCAAATCTATAAACTTTCTTATACCGTTATCATCACATACTAAATTCACATCATGATCAGAACTAAATTTTGTTGTAAGCTTATCTTCATTAGGAAAACACACGAACTGTTTATTTTTGCGCCCTTTTCACAGATAAATGCTCAGAAGACGAAAAGAAGAACGCAAGCTGCAAGGCAAACGAAAAATGCACATTCCATCTAGACCAACCAACATGCGTGGGTAAGCACTTAAAGCGACAAACGCTATAAAGTATTCAAATCTATAAACTTTCTTATACCGTTATCATCACATGCTAAATTCACATCATGATCAGATATAAATTTTGTTGTAAGCTTATCTTCATTAGGAAAACACACGAACTGTTTATTTTTGCGCCTTTTTCACAGATAAATGCTCAGAAGACGAAAAGAAGAACGCAAGCTGCACGGCAAACGAAAAATGCACATTCCATCTAGACCAACCAACATGCGTGGGTAAGCACTTAAAGCGACAAACGCTATAAAGTATTCAAATCTATAAACTTTCTTATACCGTTATCATCACATGCTAAATTCACATCATGATCAGATATAAATTTTGTTGTAAGCTTATCTTCATTAGGAAAACACACGAACTGTTTATTTTTGCGCCTTTTTCACAGATAAATGCTCAGAAGACGAAAAGAAGAACGCAAGCTGCACGGCAAACGAAAAATGCACATTCCAACTAGACCAACCAACATGCGTGGGTAAGCACTTAAAGCAACAACCGCTATCCAGTATTTAAATCTATAAACTTTCTTATACCGTTATCATCACATGCTAAATTCACATCATGATCAGAACTAAATTTTGTTGTAAGCTTATCTTCATTAGGAAAACACACGAACTGTTTATTTTCGCGCCTTTTTCACAGATAAATGCTCAGAAGACGAAAAGAAGAACGCAAGCTGCAAGGCAAACGAAAAATGCACATTCCATCTAGACCAACCAACATGCGTGGGTAAGCACTTAAAGCGACAAACGCTATCCAGTATTCAAATCTATAAACTTTCTTATACCGTTATCATCACATGCTAAATTCATATCATGATGAGAACTAAATTTTGTTTAAGCTTATCTTCATTGGGAAAACACACGAACTGTTTATTTTTGCGCCTTTTTCACAGATAAGTGCTCAGAAGACGAAAAGAAGAACGCAAGCTGCAAGGCAAACGAAAAATGCACATTCCATCTAGACCAACCGACATGCGTGGGTAAGCACTTAAAGCGACAAACGCTATCCAGTATTCAAATCTATAAACTTTCTTATACCGTTATCATCACATGCTAAATTCATTTCATGATCAGAACTAAATTTTGTTGTAAGCTTATCTTCATTAGGAAAACACACGAACTGTTTATTTTTGCGCCCTTTTCACAGATAAATGCTCAGAAGACGAAAAGAAGAACGCAAGCTGCAAGGCAAACGAAAAATGCACATTCCATCTAGACCAACCAACATGCGTGGGTAAGCACTTAAAGCGACAAACGCTATCCAGTATTCAAATCTATAAACTTTCTTATACCGTTATCATCACATGCTAAATTCACATCATGATCAGAACTAAATTTTGTTTTAAGCTTATCTTCATTAGGAAAACACACGAACTGTTTATTTTTGCGCCTTGTTCAAAGATAAATGCTCAGAAGACGAAAAGAAGAACGCAAGCTGCAAGGCAAACGAAAAATGCACATTCCATCTAGGCCAACCAACATGCGTGGGTAAGCACTTAAAGCGACAAACGCTATCCAGTATTCAAATCTATAAACTTTCTTATACCGTTATCATCACATGCTAAATTCACATCATGATCACAACTAAATTTAGTTGTAAGCTTATATTAATAGGAAAACACGCGAACTGTTTATTTTTGCGCCTTTCTCACAGATAAATGCTCAGAAGACGAAAAGAAGAACGCAAGCTGCAAGGCAAACGAAAAATGCACATTCCAACTAGACCAACCAACATGCGTGGGTAAGCACTTAAAGCGACAAGCGCTATCCAGTATTCAAATCTATAAACTTTCTTATACCGTTATCATCACATGCTAAATTCATATCATGATGAGAACTGAATTTTGTTTAAGCTTATCTTCATTAGGAAAACACACGAACTGTTTATTTTTGCGCCTTTTTCACAGATAAATGCTCAGAAGACGAAAAGAAGAACGCAAGCTGCAAGGCAAACGAAAAATGCACATTCCATCTAGACCAACCAACATGCGTGGGTAAGCACTTAAAGCGACAAGCGCTATCCAGTATTCAAATCTATAAACTTTCTTATACCGTTATCATCACATGCTAAATTCATATCATGATGAGAACTGAATTTTGTTTAAGCTTATCTTCATTAGGAAAACACACGAACTGTTTATTTTTGCGCCTTTTTCACAGATAAATGCTCAGAAGACGAAAAGAAGAACGCAAGCTGCAAGGCAAACGAAAAATGCACATTCCATCTAGACCAACCAACATGTGTGGGTAAGCACTTAAAGCGACAAACGCTATCCAGTATTCAAATCTATAAACTTTCTTATACCGTTATCATCACATGCTAAATTCACATCATGATCAGAACTAAATTTTGTTTAAGCTTATCGTCATTAGGAAAACACACGAACTGTTTATTTTTGCGCCTTTTTCACAGATAAATGCTCAGAAGACGAAAAGAAGAACGCAAGCTGCAAGGCAAACGAAAAATGCACATTCCATCTAGACCAACCAACATGCGTTGGTAAGCACTTAAAGCGACAAACGCTATCCAGTATTCAAATCTATAAACTTTCTTATACCGCACAAGCTAAATTCACATAATGATCAGAACTAAATTTTGTTGTAAGCTTATCTTCATTAGGAAAACACACGAACTGTTTATTTTTGCGCCTTTTTCACAGATAAATGCTCAGAAGACGAAAAGAATAACGCAAGCTGCAAGGCAAACGAAAAATGCACATTCCATCTAGACCAACCAACATGTGTGGGTAAGCACTTAAAGCGACAAACGCGATCCAGTATTCAAATCTATAAACTTTCTTATACCGTTATCATCACATACTAAATTCACATCATGATCAGAACTAAATTTTGTTGTAAGCTTATCTTCATTAGGAAAACACACGAACTGTTCATTTTTGCGCCTTTTTCACAGATAAATGCTCAGAAGACGAAAAGAAGAACGCAAGCTGCAAGGCAAACGAAAAATGCACATTCCATCTAGACCAACCAACATGCGTGGGTAAGCACTTAAAGCGACAAACGCTATCCAGTATTCAAATCTATAAACTTTCTTATACCGTTATCATCACATGCTAAATTCACTTCATGATCAGAACAAAATTTTGTTGTAAGCTTATCTTCATTAGGAAAACACACGAACTGTTTATTTTTGCGCCTTTTTCACAGATAAATGCTCAGAAGACGAAAAGAAGAACGCAAGCTGCAAGGCAAACGAAAAATGCACATTCCATCTAGACCAACCAACATGCGTGGGTAAGCACTTAAAGCGACAAACGCTATCCAGTATTTAAATCTATATACTTTCTTATACCGTTATCATCACATGCTAAATTCACATCATGATCAGAACTAAATTTTGTTGTAAGCTTATCTTCATTAGGAAAACACACGAACTGTTTATTTTTGCGCCTTTTTTACAGATAAATGCTCAGAAGACGAAAAGAAGAACGCAAGCTGCAAGGCAAACGAAAAATGCACATTCCATCTAGACCAACCAACATGCGTGGGTAAGCACTTAAAGCGACAAACGCTATACAGTATTCAAATCTATAAACTTTCTTATACCGTTATCATCACATGCTAAATTCACATCATGATCAGAACTAAATTTTGTTTTAAGCTTATCTTCATTAGGAAAACACACGAACTGTTTATTTTTGCGCCTTTTTCACAGATAAATGCTCAGAAGACGAAAAGAAGAACGCAAGCTGCAAGGCAAACGAAAAATGCACATTCCAACTAGACCAACCAACATGCGTGGGTAAGCACTTAAAGCAACAAACGCTATCCAGTATTTAAATCTATATACTTTCTTATACCGTTATCATCACATGCTAAATTCACATCATGATCAGAACTAAATTTTGTTGTAAGCTTATCTTCATTAGGAAAACACACGAACTGTTTATTTTTGCGCCTTTTTTACAGATAAATGCTCAGAAGACGAAAAGAAGAACGCAAGCTGCAAGGCAAACGAAAAATGCACATTCCATCTAGACCAACCAACATGCGTGGGTAAGCACTTAAAGCGACAAACGCTATCCAGTATTAAATCTATAAATTTTCTTATACCGTTATCATCACATGCTAAATTCACTTCATGATCAGAACTAAATTTTGTTGTAAGCTTAACTTCATTAGGAAAACACACGAACTGTTTATTTTTGCGCCTTTTTCACAGATAAATGCTCAGAAGACGAAAAGAAGAACGCAAGCTGCAAGGCAAACGAAAAATGTACATTCCATCTAGACCAACCAACATGCGTGGGTAAGCACTTAAAGCGACAAACGCTATACAGTATTCAAATCTATAAACTTTCTTATACCGTTATCATCACATGCTAAATTCACATCATGATCAGACCTAAATTTTGTTTTAAGCTTATCTTCATTAGGAAAACACAAGAACTGTTTATTTTTGCGCCTTTTTCACAGGTAAATGCTCAGAAGACGAAAAGAAGAACGCAAGCTGCAAGGCAAACGAAAAATGCACATTCCACCTAGGCCAACCAACATGCGTGGGTAAGCATTTTCAGCGAGAAACGCTATCCAGTATTTAAATCCTCATAAGAAGTAAATTCGGTTGTAAGCTTCTCATCTTGATTAGAAAAACACACGAACTTTTTATATTTGCACCTTTTTCACAGCTGAATGCTCAGAAGACGAAAAGAAGAAAGCAAGCTGCAAGGCAAACGAAAAATGCACATTCCATCTAGACCAACCAACTTGCCTGGGTAAGCATTTACAGCGACAAACGCTATCCAGTATTCAAATCTACCATATTTCTTATACCGTCGTCATCACATGCTTAATTCACATCGCGACCGGAACTAAATTTTGTTGTAATTTTCTCATCTTGATTAGAAAAGCACACGAACCGTTTATTTTTGCACCTTTTTCACAGCTGAATGTTCAGAAGACGAAAGGAAGACCGCAAGCTGCAAGGGAAACGAAAAATGCACATTCCAACTAGGACAACCAAAATGCACGGGTAAGCAGCTACAGCGACAAACGTTACCTATTATTTAAATCTACCGTCTTATACCGTCGTCACCAACTGCTAAATTCACATCATGACCAAAACTAAATTCTGTTGTAAGCTTATCATCTTGGTTAGAAAAAGAAAAGCACTGTTTATTTTTGCACCTTTTTCATAGCTGAATGCTCAGAAGATGAAAAGAAGACCGCAAGCTGCAAGGCAAACGAAAAATGCACATTCCACGTAGGACAACCAAAATGCACGGGTAAGCAGCTACAGCGACAAACGTTACCTATTATTTAAATCTACCGTCTTATACCGTCGTCACCAACTGCTAAATTCACATCATGACCAGAACTAAATTCTGTTGTAAGCTTATCATCTTGGTTAGAAAAACAAAAGCACTGTTTATTTTTGCACCTTTTTCATAGCTGAATGCTCAGAAGATGAAAAGAAGACCGCAAGCTGCAAGGCAAACGAAAAATGCACATTCCACCTAGGACAACCAAAATGCACGGGTAAGCAGCTACAGCGACAAACGTTACCTATTATTTAAATCTACCGTCTTATACCGTCGTCACCAACTGCTAAATTCACATCATGACCAGAACTAAATTCTGTTGTAAGCTTATCATCTTGGTTAGAAAAACAAAAGCACTGTTTATGTTTGCACCTTTTTCATAGCTGAATGCTCAGAAGATGAAAAGAAGACCGCAAGCTGCAAGGCAAACGAAAAATGCACATTTCAATTAAGCCAACCAACATGCGTGGGTATTTACAGCGACAAACGCTATCCAGTATTCAAATTTTTAATCTTTCTTATACTATCGTCATCACCTGCTAAATTCACATCATGACCACAACTAAATTCTGTTGTAAGCTTATCATCTTGGTTAGAAAAGCAAAAGCCCTGTTTATTTTTGCACGTTTTTCACAGCTGAATGCTCAGAAGATGACAAGAAGACCGCAAGCTGCAAGGCAAACGAAAAATGCGCATTCCACTTAGGCCAACCAACATGCGTGGGTAAGTTTTTACAGCGACAAACGCTATCGTGGGCCACCTTGCACAGGATGCAGCAGGAGACGCAGGTCGTGGCCTCGACTGCCTTGTGGGCCTTGCTGCAGTGGTGGCAGAGGGCGAACTTGAGCTTCGTACAGACGTACGCATGGTGGCCTGGAACTTGGAAGTTCGTGCATGCCTCGGCTTTTGAGTGGAATGAGTGACATCGGTAGATCCCGCAGTTAAAGACGATGGTGCTGGGTAGGGTGGTGGTTACGACGAAGGTGATGAAGATGAATTTTTAACGCCCCATCTGGCGCGCTTCGGCGATGGCGTAGGGGTGTTGACATTCATTGATTGGAGGTCTTGTACTATTCCTTCCTGAATTTGGGAGTCCACGGCGTTATATATGATGCCGCGGAGGGCGTTGTTGGGTGCGGCTATGTAGGCACACAGTGGATAAGAAATGGGACCCAGGCGGAGTTCCGAGACCTGGAGATAGAGACGAGCGCGCGGCTCAGATGGGGTGCTCACAGTGAGGGAGTAGTTGTACGGCTTGATCCCTACATGGTCGGCAGTGCGGGCGGTGGCGTAGTCGATGTTGGCAAGGGCGCAGAAGGTTTGTAGCATGGCTCCGTTGGCGGTAGTGTGGAGGTCCAGCCCCCTCCTGGTCTGAAGACGATTTTGAAGTCCTCCGCTGGGAGGCGACGGAGGGGAGCGTGACGACATAAAGTGGCAGTACAGGAGGTGGTGTTGGATGGTGGAGGAGATGTCGATGCGTTCGAGGCAGGCGATGGGGAACGGTGGGCTGGTGTGCCGCGGCTGCATGGTGTGCATTCACGGCACGTACTCAGCATGAGTCGGCTGCAAGCTCGCCAGGGGTAATGGAGACGCCTTCAACTTGGTATTCTATGTTGGCGGCTTGGAGGTCTGCGAACGTGTCCGCAGCCGGGCAGCGATTGCCACAGATGTGGCGAAGAACGCAGCACAGCGCCACGCGCTGGGCTTATCGCGTCGGCGGCGTGGTGCAGCAGAAAATGGTCCAAAATACAAGTGGACGGAATCTTGCTCCGAAGGTGTAAAACGGGTCTTCCCACCATCACGAATGCGTTGGTTAAGTTTCTTGAAGAAAGAATGAGGAATTCCGGTGGAATGGAGTCGAGAAGCACGGAGCCCATGCGAGGCACGTCCGTTCAGCTCCGCGTTCGTGTATCGAGTCCCTCTTGGCGTCAACACGCAACGGTGGAAGTGCGAGGCGGCGGAGTCGGCGGCGGTCGCGGTGGCAGCGCAGCTGTGATGTCATGCGCGGCGCACCTGCGGCGAAACTCGCGCTTGCGTACTAAGAGCAGATGGCCAAGACAGGCGAAATCGCTCCGGAAAGTGTAGTGTAGCTTTCGCTACAATCCCATAACGCAGATGACGACCATTTTCTCTAGGGATGCGAGGGAAGTCCACCCCCCCAGAAAGCTCCTGCCATATCCCCCGGCTGACAGCTGGGAAAAGACGATACGAAGTGAAGACAAACAAGTACAAGCCAATATCGAGTATTGCATACTCGAGCTCGCCAATTCATGGAGGCCGCCTGTGGCTAAAGTGGGCTAACGACGACGGAAAAGCCTAATAAAATTTATTCCGCCTCCCTCCGGTGTCTACCGACATATGCGAAACAATTATTGCACCATATCATTTCCTCAAAAACCAATTCTCCAATGCTTTCGCATTAATAAGCATTGCATGTCGCATTGCATTCCCGAGCTGGAAGTGGTAGCAAAAAAATTTTTTTCCATTATTTGTTTTTTAGAACATGTCGAAGGGGGGGGGGGGCGAAGCTAAAGGCGTAACAACGCCTGACGGGGCCTCGGCCCCCCAATGCAAATTCATCACACAAAAAATTAATTACTACACTTCGGCAAGCAGCATTGCATATTGTGAGCCAAACAAATTTTGGGTCATCAGAAAAGGAAAATAAACAAACAAAATCACATGAAAAACACATATGCAAATGCACATTCACTGATTAGAACTTATGTTCTACAAAATGAATTAAAAAAAACAAAAAACAAAAACAAAACAAAAAAAGCAGACAACAACGGAAGTGGCAAAGCTTTTGCGCCAGGAACGAAAAATAAAGCAAAAAAATTGTTTGAATTGGTTTTCGAGGAAAGTAAATGACGCAGTAACTGTCTTGAATAACTCGGTGTACACCCGAACCGCGCCTTAAGGGAAAGGATAAATGAGGAAGGGAACGAAGAAAGGAAGAAAGTAATTTCGACCTGGGATCTTTAACCTGCACTATCACACGCCACCCGGGCGGCTTTTGCGTTTCACCTCCATCGAAGCTCGGCCGCAGCGTTGTTTCGAACCCGAGTACTGCGGCTCAATAGAGAACTCGTGTGAATATTAGCTGACCTAGCAAACGCTTCATATCAGCTAATATGCCCTCGGTTTTGGACATACAATGAGTTCTATAATTTACATACTTTTCCACCTCCTATTTCATAGAATATACACCAAATGTTTTTGCGCTATACACTGCATTCATGACCTCACTGGCAAGCTGCCTTTTGCGATAACTCATTTACTCGTGTTAGCGTTAATGTCATAAGAATTTACCGTAATCTAACGATGCAACTCCAGCAAAATTTGCCTTATGTCAAATCTTAGATGCTGGCCATAATATATGCTGGAAAACAACGTTTCGTTATTACAAGAGAGGGCTTGTTTTAGTTCTGTGATTGGGTATTATCTTAGATACATGACTATGCTGTAGAAAGTCTCTTTTTACTAACTGCTTCGCGTTTATTTACTTGGATTATCATGCACTTTCTACTTTTACGTTTATACACCAATGCAGATTCGTGCATGGCATATGGAGATCGAATTTGTGGAAAAGGAACGAATTGTAAAGCCCTCCCAAATGGTGGCTTTCAATGTGTATGCCAAGATGAAGAATATTTCGACCTTGTGGCACGAAAATGTCTTCGTAAGTATTGCGCTGGAATTCCCGTGCTTCTTTCTTCCCTTTCCTGCATTTGCATCATCTGGCTCATGACCTTATGACATTATTAAGTAGGACGCCCTGGAACAATCACGATTATGCTCATCAATGCCTGTTATGCTGCATTTTGTTGTCAGCATTTTTAAGACCTTACATCGAAAGTTTGATGTCGATTAAAATGGGCAAAGCCTACACCAGCACACATTCTCAACCGATAACCCAGCCACCGTCGCACAACCGCCACCGCCAAGTTGCTGTTATAACTTCAGAGCCCGCAGTGCAACACACGCTGAAGAGGGCGCGCTTGCTCTCGCGACCTCACATTCCGATTCAAAATACGTAATCACCGACTAGCGAGGGACCTGTTGCAACCTCTAACAATGCTGGACTCCCCTCCTAGCCTATCGAATCTACCTATATTGCATACAGGATACGGACCCCGCACACCGTTACCTTATATGGGCCCCTGCTAATTAGGGGTTGCCAGGAAACGAAGCAGCAGAAGCAGCTGCCCGCACGCTCTCTCCCCGGGCTGTATTCTCCTTACCGCCCGATCAGGAACCTGATTTTAATCCGGCCTATACCTTCAAACATATTAAGACATACTACTAAGATAGTCATCGCCTTTACCCCCGCCTATGTAAAGGCCTCAAGAAAGCGGGTGAGCGGCTCTTTCTGTGCCTTCTTACCAATAGATTGCTGTGCCCTGCAGCCCTAAAACATTTTGACCACTCATTTAGCGGCAGCTGCCCGCACTCCAGAGCGGTGTCTTCGGACACCTATCACATGGTCTGGGCCTGCCCTTTCAACCCGGCTATTCGCCCCTTCCCCAACCAAACCCGGGAGGACTGGCAGGAGACCCTGCTCGGCTGCCACAACGTTTACAGGCCCAACAAGCTTTAGTCTGGCGCGTTCAGGCGGCGGCCACCGCCACTGGGGTCCTAAACTAGGAACCTCCACCTAGTGCTTGCAAGGACCGGTCGCTTACGGGCTGATCCAAGCATGCTGCTGTCCCTTGTATAAAAAGATTGGCAGTGGTTTCGCTCTGGTTAAACATGGAGTGACGCGATAGCTACAGATGGCCGAGTGGAACTTAGTCACGTGACCAACCACGTGACGAACCACGTGATCAGCCACGGCGCCGCGCCCCCGGCAGCTGCTCCGCACCACGTGACCAACCACGCGACAGCGTGGCGGCGCAGCCACAGGGTGGCGGCGCCGGCACGCTCAAGGCTCGAAATGCTACCGTAATGTAGCTATCGCTACAAAAAAAAAAGTTGGCGGTGGTTTAGCTCTGGTTAAACCTGGAGTGACGCGACACCTACAGCTGGCCAAGTGGACTTGGTCCCGTAACGAACCACGTGATCAGCCACGGCGCCGCGCCGCCGGCAGCTGCTCCGCACCACTTGACAGCGTGGCGGCGCCGCCACGCTGAAGGCTCGAAATCCTACCTTAATGTAGCTATCGCTACAATAAACTGCCCCGCTGGCCGCTCCCTTGGCCGTGAATTCGCTGGTGGTGATGATAGAACCTTTTTTTTCATTTTCTCTTTAAATTTTTAAGGAAAATTTTTGCCCTTATTTTTTTTATTTTTCATTGGCTTCAGCCTGTTATACGAAAGTGACACAGGCATAGCCATTTTTGTTGTTCTCTTTTCTAAGCCTAACCATAACATATGTCCCTTGTATAGCTTAATAAATGTTTTCACCACCACCACAACAACTGCCGAGTTACCTTTTTATTGTGGGAACAAGTTTAAGCAAAGAACTGTTTGCTGCGGAAGCCTTCGTTTGCCTGTCTCCTCATCGACACCGCAACATGACATCTGGTGGAGCTGCTTGGTAGCGTTCATGTTCCACTCACTCCTGGCCGTCTTCATTGGGCCATGGTATACTTGAGAGCAGTGCATCAGGCGAGCCACCAGATACAAGGTCGCGACACAAAGTTTTCGTCTTGCCTAGAAAAGAAAGTTTGAAGACTCCCCAGTGAGTGTGACTACAACAAATACGGCGCTGGTTTCACAGCAACCAAAGTGACGCCTTGTTTTATGACTTCTAAAGGCGAACACCACGCAGAACTGCTGTAACAGTTTCACCTGGAAGCTTGCTAACAAGGCTGGCAGCACGATATCAAGGCATATCCTTTTTCAATGCAAAGCCGAGTGCGCGCATGGTTTGAGAACTACGCCGAGCACTTGGCAACAAGGGGATACCTACAGAAACATAGGCGTACAGAAAAGGGGTGAAAGGGGACGACAGTGCCCTCTTCCCCAATCGTCGCGAGGGAGGGAACGCAAATTTTGTCCCCTATTTTTTCCTGCTGCCCAGAGACTTGAAGGGGCACTGCCATGAACGTCGGCCCTCCCTTATGGAGAGACCAATGTACGCCCATGCTAAGAAGAGATGTAAAGCAGACTTTCGGTTGCACCCTTCAAAAGGATGCGGACGTTGTCCCCTCCACTGATACGCTTAACATCAAAACGAGACAATGGTCATCTACTTCAAGGAAATGAAGCACTGGAATTACTAAGTTTACAAATTTGCAAAATTTTGCCAAGTATACGTAACAAAATTCTAACGGCGCTGGTTAAACGCATCAGTCAGTTTATACATTAAATAATCAGCCTCCTCATATCCTGTTCTCTCTCTGGTCGCTGCATATTTGTCCCGTTGAACCTCCTCCGTAACGATGTAATATAAAATATTATTGCAGGCGACGGAGTTACGGTTAGTCTGAGCCAGCAGAAAGCGTTTTATCGCGGGTCCCGTACTGTGCCCTATGAGAAAGGTAAGCGTCCAACGCAGCTCGGGTATCATGGATTCAGTCACTGTTGGGTTTGCCAAGAGCATTTAAACTGCCGTCGAAGGGAATGTGCACATACAACTCGAAAGCGGAACCTGCGTCACAACGGGCATTGTCTGTTTTTGGAATAGGCAAGCAAAAGTGCTGCTGTCGAACTTTAGCCAAGAATACCCACATCGTACCAGAAACACGATGGTTGCCTTCCGTGACGAAATCACTGCTATTACGAATACCTTCGTTCCTTACGACGCATCCGCAAGAGACTTCCTGACTTTCGACATTACCACAACTCTGGCGTGGACATACAGGACCAGCTCTGCAGTCTATTTTTAAAATGCTACAGTAGCATTCTTTATTCAAAACATTCAACAAGCAACTATTTCCAAACAACAAATATTCACCGATAAATACTCGTAAACCTATTGCCAAAGCTCATACCAAGTGCCACGTGTAGAACGTGAAGCCACCCAGCGCGTTCAGAAGTGTGAACCGCGCCGCTGCACCGACTGCGCTCAGCAGCAAGTCGCCGACAGCCGGATCGTGGCAGCTTAAAGCGATAACAGCAGCGGGGCAGACTTGCGAATAAGAAAAGATGTACAAGAGCCCAACGCCGGTTTCAACATCAGGCGCCTCGTCCTTTACCTCATCTATGGTCTTGGCTCAAGAACACGCCGTGATGCGCTCTGGTCAGCTGCGGCCACCGCTCGCCGTGGCCCGAAGACTATTTCCCATCTTTATGTAGTAAATTGTGCGATCATCAGTGATCAAAATAAGATATACTCAAAAGAGGTTCCAGTGGAAAGCAATAATCGACATCACGCCCCCACTTTTCAAGCTTCCGACTGGCCTCTCGTTCTCTGAGAGAACAAGGAAACCGTGATGAACCGCGTGGGTGCCCACTTAGGTTGTCAGATGCGAAGGTAATGGTTGCCTACATATTAGTGGCCGACGCCACAGCGAAAAACGATAATGAAGGAGCAAGCATGAACGTGGATGAAATAGATTCACCTTGATGATTTCAGTAACCTTTTGACAACGCGTGCGTCATATGTTGTCGAGACATGTGTTTCTCTAACACGTGGGCACGAATTCCGTGGCACGGCGTCCGTCCCCTATTATTACGCCTAGAAACTCTGCGGAAAATATCATTTCATTCTGTGCGGCTGTAGCAGCGCCTCATGATGTGGGATGTCAATAATATTAAGCGAATTATGATTGAAACAGCAGCGCTCCAAGGTTTCAAATGAGGTAACTCACGATGTCTTGGAACGCAAAGCTACAAAAAGAATTTTAACGGATATCAGGACAGATAGGCAACGTTTGCTTAATATATAAAAAGTATTAGAGGACGCTTGTTCACCGTGTTCCTTGTTCACCTTTAAGAGTGGAACGCGACAGCGTGTTGCAGCACTGCCAGGGAGTACACGGAACGCCATCGCCCACTCGGCGCGACTCCTTGCCCGTTAGACAAATCGCTCTGCTACGTACGGTGAAACGGACGCGCGGAGCGGCAAACCACGTAGAAGCGCTGCCAGGCGCCTTGCCGAAACGCGCGGGACTCAAGTTGCAGTCGTAGTTCGTCGGCACATCGTTCTCGACAAACCAGATGCACGAACGGCAGCATCGTTTCCGCGCCGAACGAACGGGCAGCAAGCCGCAAGCTTCATGATTAACGCGCTTTGAATGTGCGCTGCGTTTTTCGCCGCTCACCGCGTTATTCCTGCGTGCCCGCACGGCCCCACTGCGCCCGAACGTGACGAGCGCGCGCTCGTCACTGACTTTATGAGACGCTGCAGTGGCGCGCCATATGTTGGGGCAGTGGCGAACATTGCGAGGAGGAGGAGGATGGAGTTTTCGCTCACGGGGAGGAGGAATTTTTCGCTCACGGCCTACGCCAACGACACCGGCTTTTTTACCATACGAGCTCCTTAACGCTGTCGCGTTAAAACTCCCCACGTTTTGCTACGGCTACAATGGGACAGTACCCATCCCTACGTCGACGCAGACACCGTCATTATACCCCTGGCCCTCAAGTTTAGAAATAACAATAGTAATGTGAGTGCATGTGCAGCAGACATCAGTAAAAAAACAGTTGAGGTTTTGTGGCCTAAAAGAAGGACAGTGAACTAAACATATAGCATAGAAGGCAGTAAAATTTGCATTTAAAGAAGGGAGAATTTCTAGATAGTACTTTTTCGTAGACAGATTGTTTTGAGAAGTATATAAAAAAAAACAATGTTGATTGCCCCGCGCCAGCCCATTTCTGAGGGGACGCTGTTAAGATGTATAGATTCATCCAGGAAGTTGCCACGAATATCAAGAACGTAGTCCACGAAACCGAGGCTTACAGCTGTAGACTAAAAAAACTTAGTGAGGTTTCACTCTTCTACGCCTATTTATACAGAACGAAAGCTATGTTCCGTTGCTTCGCAAGTCTAGCTTCTCGTTGTTCCTCGGTTTCAGCGGCCCCTTTAGCTCGCGTCCTCTGCAGTACACCTTCTCGGTGAGCTATATCGACTGGATGATCGGACGCGACTTGATGGCGACGCCGAAGAGTTGACACAGTCGATCTGGCGCGCCTCATCCATGACGATACTGGAGGAGAAAGAGAAGAAATTTTTATTTGGCCGGATAGTTATATAGGGCCATTATACAATAGGCTACTGGAATGCCGCCAAGTCAATTTTCTCCGGCACTGCGATGAGAGAGAGCTACCCTCAACCATATACTCTGCGGATGCAAGGACGACTTCCCACCTCCAGAATTAGGGCACCTCCTACTTCCAGACGACTGGAAGATCCTGCTGCGCGGCTCAGACCCGTACATACGTGACTGGATCATCAAGCGCGTCTGTGATGTCGCTAGTAAGCTTAACCTGCTGAAGCTGAAGGAGAAGCCGCCAACGTAGCAACTGTTACACCCTCTCCTAGTCACGTGGTACAACAACGGCAGAGTCGGCGAACGGGCGCAGCGGTGCCTCTGCTTGGCGAGTCAGGTGGCTTGTCTGCGCTCTGGGGCCTCGAGATAAAACGCGCATCAATATTGACCTTAGGAAACATCTGCTAATAGAATTTTGGCTCTAAAATGAAAGCAAAGGATTCATTAGGCGAATAAAGAGCCAGCAAAGCAAAAATATGAAGGCAAAGATTTGTGATAATCAAGAGGCAGCGCAGCGCCGTTCCTTTTTATGCCAGACCAGGTTGCATTTACCGAGGCAATATACAAGAAAGTATGAGTATGGAGACGACATTTGCGTCGAGTGATCAAGCAGTGTCGAAAACATCGCAGGTGCTTTTAAATTAGAGATGTCCGCTGCAGTGGAAAATAAGAGAAGGATAAAATATTTTTGGTGCGAAGGCAAAATGGAAGGTTGCAGGAGCGTCAGAGAAATCAACTATTGTGTGTTACAACTCTGGAAGGGTAGAGTTTAAAGTGTGAAAAACCCGAATAGGATTGAAAGTTTGCCATGTCTGAACTAAAAAAAAACAGAAATTAAGCTCCAAGATGAGGCGCCACTATCAGCATATTGATTCAAACAGCATTTCAACGAACTCCTTTAATCCCTGCCGTTATAATTTTAAACGGTTGGTGCGCCGCGGTGATTCTGTTTAACCATAGAAACTAGCCAGTGCAATGGCGGGAAAACTGGCAGCTGCCAAATTCGCAGCGCGTAGGATGAGTAGACCACCACTATTATTGTGCTTGCGCATCATCTTTATGCAGTCTGCATTCTCATGATTACTAGTGAAAATATCCGCATTGAATTGCGCATTGTTCACTACTGGCGGACAACAGATGGAACTAGTTTGTAATGCCCCGTAAAGCTGGGCTTGAATACTCCCGACTGCAACCTTCTTTTCTTGTTCTTGGAAATGCGGACAACATGCTTCCGACTTGCACTGCGCTTGAATGTAGCCCGTCGATAACGGCGTTGCAAGCATCCTTCAGAGTTAGGAGTGATGTACACCTGGCGGGGAGGCTTTTTGACATTCTTGACTGTACATTTTGTTGATTTCTTTGGGCGCATCATCTAGAGTAACATGCTAGCTTTGTTTAGCTCTTTAGCGGACTTGGACGATCCAGCCACTCCATAAGCCGACTATCAGTTCTGGCTTATGACAAGTCCAGTTTTCCATGTTTTCCGGTCACGCTGCGTCTGGCTTAGGAGAGCAGGGCTCCTCCAAAGCATATTTTGTTGTTTGGAGACAGATGGCATCTTGGGTACAAAATGGCCATTTTGGTACTATTTTGTAACTAAGATGCGTCCGTTGTGTGGTTAGTTCTCCCCATGGCGTTGTGGCAACTGCAGGAACGACTGAACAAACGTTCATTAATGAGGACGAGTATCGACCGTCAGAGGGCCAGCCGGAATTCCTCCATGCCAGATACAGTTCGATGAAAACTGAGAGAAACTTCGCACAGTGAATCAGCGGCTTCTGTGCGGGTCTTTAAATGCAACAGGTGGACACCAGTTGTCCTACCGTTTCATTTAAAGCTACACAATCAAGTAATAATCTTTCACGAGCGCGTTATGTCAAAAAATCTCTTATTACTTAACAGTGCCTCGAAATACTTAGAGAACTATGCACGCTCGGCTGAAAAAGTTTGCAGGATCTGCAATGCGCAGCGCAGCGAAGCAAAAGTGCATTGCGACGACACTGCCTCCCCGGGAGGCCCGTCAGCATCGCTTCGCCCAACAACTCATTGTAGATCCCGTAAACCTGTGCGGCTGACATTACTTGCAAAGCATAGAAAACAAGCCCTCCAAAATTATTTTCTTTCCAAGTTTCAATTAACATGAAATGTACTCCCAGCATGATCCTTACATAATTTATGTTGTATCCTCAGCGTCTAAAAACTGCGAAACTGAAGGGTGTCCTGTCGGCAAATGCGAACTCGACAAAGAGAAGAGTACAAGAAGCTGTGTTTGCAATGCTGAAGGTCTGACTGATGACTGCAAAGGTAAGTCATCTGCTCTAAGATTTTCATTCTTTGCTGCACTGGTACATCCTGTAAAAATAGCTATACACTGTAATCCCACGTCATTGCAGGCCGATCGGGAGCATAATCCGTCCCGCACTGTGCGCTGCAAATGTTCCTCCGTAACCCTAACTGCAGCAGTCGTTTAGTGGCTCTAGCGTTCGGTTGGTGAGCACAAAGACGTGGAATAAAATTGCGGTCAGAGCAATCGCATATTTTTTTCGGAGTCAAAGTACAAAAATGTCCGTTTCCTGTCTAATATTAGTGCACGTTAAAGAAGTCAGGTTGAGATTAATCCGAGCTCTACTACTACCGCGTCTCCCGCAGTCCATGTGTAGTTTTGGGACGTTCAACATAACGTATAATAAATGATGCTCCCAATTGGTCACCGCTGAACAAGCACAAACTTGGTTTGTACGATGCTTGGAATTATTATTATATCTCTGGTTGGCTTTAAAAACACGAAAAAATTTCACAATGTCTGTAAACTTGCGTGTCGTAATCGCTCAATTTCTGTCCAATTGTCATGGAAGTACGGAAGCTTGGACTGACTAGCAGCTAGTAATGGAAGAGCGCAAAACGACGAGAATAAAAACACAAACACTGCACTGCGTCAGGTAACTTCAAAGATTGAAAGGCAGGTAATACTCAAGTATAGCCTCCCATTACAAAGTCACATATTTCCTTCTGAGCCGTCTATTCGAATGGTTACTGCCGCCATATAAACCAGACCATGCAGAAAAGTGGTGATGCAGGTTCTTCTCAACATAGGCCTGATGACCTTTGACCAGGAAGTACGCAGACGACCAAACATAATAAAGATCTTGGTGCCCAAGCGCAAACTGACAAAAGCAGTCGTATAAACACAAGAAGAAAGCCAAAGAGGATAGCAGTTAAAAGATATGCTTTCTAACTAGATTTGTAGAGAAAGAACAAATAGGAAATAAAGTGCTATTCTATAAGAATGAAGAAACTGCAGATAGGCAAAAAAAAACAAAATCTGACCTGATATCGCGGGTGGAAATTTTGTTGCGATACATAATCTAACACCTTAAGTAGTATATTATGGGATGAAACTAAAAAACCTGAAACATGCTAAGAGCCTATGTAGTTTTACGTGAAAGATGTGAGCCGCTGTGGGTCGATATAGGCAACCTGAGGGGACGACGTCGGATTTGCATCTCGGACCAACTTCGCTGCAATATGCGATGCCAACTGGGCTCTTTGTCCCATGTTGGGCAAAGGAGGCAGAAAGTCGCTTTGCAGTGATCAACACATGTAGTCATGTCGTTCCACTGTAGCCACTCATGTTTGATCAACACTATCGGCCGCATGTTGGGGTGATGTCGACAGCCCACATAGCTAATATAGGCACCCCACATGCGCTTCAGCAATCACTCTAAGAATGGTGTTGGCAGTCCATGTCAGCTGGGTAATGGGTCTGATGCTGATGTAATCAATGCCGTAAACGTGTAGTCTAATAGGTGTTTCCAATTTGTGTTCTAGTTATTTTATTTGCTTGATCTTATTGTTGAGAGTTAGAAAAAAAAGTTGACATGAATTTTTTTCCCGGGAAAATAGAGTTACTTCAGCACGGCCGACTTATAGCGAAGCTGAAAACTGTGTGTTATCATGGTAACCTGCCGGGTAAATATAACGTGCTGGGTTTTTGCGAGAGCGCTCTCAAAATCTTTTCTTCTGTGGTAACTTGTCACAGGCTTTCTTGTGCCATGTAGACCTTGCAATAAACGTGGCAAAAGTGTTAAGCACCATACCACGGTCGAGAGTTCTTTGCTCTAAACGGAAAAGAAGTTTTTTTTTTTCTATAACTCACCATACTTACACAGCTAGCATAAGATCTATTTAGACATTCGCAAATTCATGCTCGCTTCATTTACATCAACTATTGCGGCTCCTTGTTAGTTCTTCTGAAAGAATTTCAGCACGCGAAACTTCGCAGTGATGCCAGAAGAGAACTTCTTCCATATGTTATAGCGGCTCTGGAACGCTTAAAGAAATTAAATACGGTTACGCTTTGCTGCGTAAGTTTCGAAGTTCAGGGAAAGCAAGCGTAAGCTTTACCAATTTTTATTTTCATATCTCTATCGCATTCGCCTTGCTCATCGTTCGTCTTAAGCCTGTTTGACATGCAAGCGAAAATGCTAGCGAATGCTGCTGCCGCGGCGGAAAAACTTGCTTTGAGTGGTCGCTGCGATTAGCGGCGAGGTCCCAACAAGTTGGAAATTTTTCGCTGCGACGCGCCGCTCAATCGCTCAGTCGCTTGCATGTGAACCAGCCATTACTGTAGGATCGATTGTCCTCCCACTGCCTGAATTCTACCATGCCTTTCCCATTTACCTACTTATGATACCTCGACGCACGCGCACAGAACCTCTGAGCGGCGTTTCAATGCGTTCAGCGTCGTCTTGCGACCGCATAGCCAACACGATGACAACGAAGATTGTAAGATGCACGAGGCACGGTCAGCGTGCACGGAGTGGTCACCTGTTCGCCGGGAAGACCAAATCGTGGTTACGTGGTGACAAGTGCGCGTGCCCCCCTCCCGAAGACGATAAGGGTATCGCCAGGAGCCTACAGTGGGTGGTCACGTTATCACTGACGTCCTGATACAGACAGCTCTTGTTGAAAAGTGCGCTGCTCTTGCTGAAAAAAGTGAAAAAAGTGCGAAAATGCTGCATGTATGTTTGAACAAAATTTTTTAAACAGTTTTGTAGAAGCAAAGATATTGACTGCCTTAATGTTCTCTTTCCCATTTTCGCACCTTTTCCCCTCTCGAGACTCCTAGCACGCTCAAAGCGGGCGCCTCTCCACTACCGCACCTAATGAAAGATCATCATTCACGTAATTGGCTGGTTTATTTTTTATTAATTATATATCCATTGAGACAGCTACTTTCAGTCATGGTGCACGTGGCCGACCAGTCTGCCAACGCCTTACGGCAGTGCTTTGTCTGGTCGTTATGAAGCACTAAAAGCTTTTAGCTCCCATTTTAGCAAACTACGGCGAACAGCGTCCGTAAACTGCGGCGAACCTCAAGCCGAACAAGAGGACAAACATGCGGATGAAATTGTCTCAAGCTTTCAAAATCTTCTGTCAAAAGCGTTAGGGATTAAGCATTAAGCATAATTGCCGGGCCAGTTGGTACATGATGTCACCGAAAAACAGCGCGGTGACACGGGACAGATAAGGAAGACACGAACACACAAAGCGCTGACTTACAACTGCAGGTGTATTGCATTGCTTGCATTAAATACCAGAAAGGAAAACAACAAACAAAGAAGGCGAGGAAGACTTCCTTCTGTCACATCATGTGGTCATAGCTATTCATGATATGCAATCTCTTTTCTTGTCAATGCCGTCGATGGTATGCTAATGCATGACGCGCCTTTCCTGTCTATGATAAATGCTTAATAAAGCTCGCGCTTGTGCTGGTTATTATACCGCTTCAAAATCTGGCTTCGTCCAAGGTTAGTAGTGCATTGACAGGCAGAAACGTGTTTTGCTATCGTGCTGCCGTATCCCGTACTGATGTTATTGGCGTGCTCTCGTAAGCGATCGTTTATGCAGCGTCCGCTTTCAGCTTAGACCACTCAGCCATCGCCGCAGCCTCACACTGAATGCCTTAAGTGACAGCCTGTCCGGTGAGCACATCATCGATGGCACTGACAAGAAAAGAGATTGCATAACCATGACGACATGATGCGAAAAAAGGAACTCTTCCTCGCCTTCTTTGTTTCTTTTTTTCCTTTTCGGTATTTATTGCGAGCAATGCAATAACACTGAAGTTGTAAGTAGCGCTATGTGTGTGCGTGTCTTTTTTGTCTGTCCCGTGTAAGCGCGCGGTTTTTCGGTGGTAAGAAACAGAAAAAAGCCGTTGCAACATCACTGCCGCAACTTAAATTCGAACCAGTGGCATCACAAGCAAAGAAACTCCGTTTTCTAATGCCTTAGACCACTCTGCCATCGCCGCAGCCTCACACTGAATGCCTTAAGTGACATCCTGTCCGGTGAGTTGGAGATATTATTTTTGACGTCGTTTCTTAATTTTGGTCTACGCCTTGAACGTTTGCGGAGGTTCCTGAGCAGTAATAGGGCTATATGGCACATGAAAGAGCGGAAGCAGAGAGAGCCAACGGGTGCGTCCCCAGTGCTAAAAAAAAATTCCGACAATTACGGTATTCGATACTGCGAAATATAAGCGCAGCTCTAAAGGTATTTGTAATCTGACGACGGCGCCCACCACTCTGGTGCCATCTCCGTGCGAGGTAGCGACATCTTGCACTCCTCGTGACGCGCTCCGTGTAATTTGCCGCAGACGCCATCGGCGAGCAGACGACGGCATGCGCTACTCTAGCGCCATCTCTTAGCACAGGTTGCTGCCGCAGAGCCCGTCTTGAGACTGCTGCCGTAACCACACCTCCGCTTTCCTCCTCGCGCTCTCTGCACTAGCGCCGCACTTTCATAACAAAAGCGCAGGAAGTTACCTGGCGCCGACTGCAAACACGTTTTCTTCTGAATCCGGCAGCGCTTGCCCTCATGTACCCTGGCCAGTACGACCCAAACTGCCATAAATGTGGTGAAAGGGCCACATACGACCACATTCTCTGGAACTGCGCAAATGATCCGCCGGAGCTCCCTTCACCCGGGCGGTGGGAGGCCGTGCTGGTCAGCTCGGACCCTAACATTCAAGTACGGGCAATCGAGCGGGCCAATGAGGTCGCCGCCACCCATGGGCTAGCGGCCATCTAGTATGTGTCTCCTGCAACCTGCTCTCGACGCAATAAATGTTTTACAATCAATCAATCATCCCCTGGTGCGATTGGCGTTCGCTTTCCATGAACCACGAACGGGCTCTAAGAGCTACGCTCTAAAAAAAGAAGTGCCTCAACGCGGCGGCACTTGGCACGCAAGAAGCAGTTAAAAAAGCCACGAGCTTTGTCCAGCTAAAAAACGTCGCTGATGGCGGGGCTCCTGAAGCCGCGAAACAAATCAAAGAGACCATGTGTGCAGCAAAGATCGAGGAAACAAGCGGGCAGAGGCCGGGCCACGTTCCGAAGCTAAAATTATTCATTACCTTTGTGTTAATCGATAATACCATCTACAGGCTCTCTTTCAAACCGCTACGCTTTTCCTGGTGTGCTTTGCATGCTCGCGTCTACTTTCGACGACGAATAGACCGCCATAATTTTTTATATCTTGTTTTACTTAAGTTGCTGCGTGATGTTTATGCAGCAGCTGATGGTTTCTGATACTAATGACTGAACATTATACAAACGTACGCCTTACATGAAGAAGGCGGAGATGTAAGAACTGAAGGAAGGATGAAGCAAGTTTTCGAGCCTGATTCTGCGTTATATTTGGTGAGTGCAGGCGTGACGTTTAGCGAAAATGGCCGTGGCAGCACGCTCTCATGAATGGCCAACTTTATTTACGATGTTGCGAAAATGTAGCACGTGCTTTCTAAGCTCACCCTCTATGTCGTGAAATTTTGTGACTGTCTAAACTGCTTTTTTGTATTTTTGCAGTCAAACCAGAGAAGAAGACAGAATGTGAAGATGCTAAAGCCAAACCTAACATAAAACCAGACGGTACGGTGACGTGCGAGTGCGACAAGTACGAGAAAAAAATTAATGGATCATGCGAAGGTAAGAGTGTTTTCAAAATTCTATTTCTGATGATGTTTAACTCCGAAAACCGTTTTGATTTTGTGGCTCAAGGTTATTTTTGAATATTTCTAACTATAGTCTACACCGTTTAAACGGGGCTTACAGACGACAAAAATTTTGTTTTTAAGAGCTTTCTTGTGCAAGTGGTTGTTTAGACCTTTAGTAAAGCAGCTAACTATTTCAAACGGCAATGAATCCGTTGACAAGCTGCAGAAAAACGCTAAAGTCTTTGGGCTACTGATAACAATTAAAGTATTTTCTTATGTGACAGTGTGTCTGTATGCATTACCTTTGGTGGCGATGAAGTATAAGAGTGCCCGCTTCGCATGTAAGAGTACCGAGTGTTGCAAAAGGGTTGCAAGCCCCAAGGGTAGCGTTGGCCTGGCGGCCTGGGGCAAAGCTGGAAACATCCGAAGGTCCCGGCAAAGGATGAGTCGACTGGCAACAGAACAACTTGTTTATTCTGGCATCGCAAAAGAGCAGCCGGTCAGGGCGACCACGTTACTCGAAGGAAGAAATCGGAGTCTCTCTCGGCGTCCGGGGCAGCGGCGTTTTATACCCACGGAGTCGAGGGCAAGAAGGAACGGCTTGGGAAGAGGCGTCCGATACGGCGACGCTTGAACATGTCCAGACGTGACGGGCGCGTCCGCCAGGCCGGCGCCGGTCAGACCTCCTCGCCTCCCAGTTGGGGAGCTCCTCTCCCCGGCTGCCGCGCTTTGACAAGCGTGGGCACCAACATGCACACACACACACACGCACGCACGACGACACGTGGCACTGAAACCTGCCTGGACGCGCTTGGCGGGAGGCGTTGCGGCCGCGATGAACGAAGCCGCGGCGTCCGTTGCATCCGCGCCGGCTATACCGCGCGTCGTAGGCGAGACGTAACAGACCGCCCCGCCGGGAGAAGGAGATCCCGATGGTCAGGGGACTGCATTCGCTGTCCAGAGGGATGTCGCTCGATGATGCTCGTAATCGAAACCGATCGTCCCTCGACGTTGCTTGAGCGCAGCGCACAGAGAAGGCCTCGTTCTCGGGTTCAGGATCACATAGGACACTGCAAAGACACTTCGGGAGAGTTGCCATTTTTGTGCTCGCTTCCAGCAAGCGTTAGAACTACGCCGAAACGCAACCGCTCAGTCAGCAAGCACGAGACAACCCTCACTAAGCTCTGCCAGGCTCTTTCCCCTTTTATACTACTGCCTAGTTCCTTACAGTAGTCAAGCAGCACTCAGAACGCGTCCAAAAATTGGAAAATTGCACTAGAAAGCACATAATCACTTTGAAACACTAACAAAAGCAATATGTTAAAAATCCTGCCTCAGGAAGAAAACATCACTAACAAACAACTTTGAGGTGGATTCCCACGTTAGGGGCTTCGACTTAAGCCATCGGCGTTACCGTTGAGACTCCCCTTTTTGTAACGCACCTCAAAGGAATATTGTTGCAAAGCGAGGCTCCAGCGCAGGAGGCGGCCATTTTTGGGAGAGATGGTCTGCAGCCATTGGAGAGGGCAGTGGTCCGTCTCAATGATAAACCTCGAGCCGGCTAGGTAGCATGACAATTTCTGAACGGCCCACACGAGACACGCACACTCTTTCTCGGTGGCGCTGTACGCCTGCTCACGACAGGTCAGCTTACGACTAGCATACAGGACGGGGTGTTCCACTTCTCCATTTTCCCTTTGGCACAGTACAACGCCCATGCCTCGCTCACTAGCATCGCACTGAACAACGAACCCTTTTGTGTAGTCTGGCGATCGTAGCACAGGCTGGCTTGTTAGGGCGCTCTTTAGGGCGCTAAAAGCTCTTTCCTTTGTCTCGCTCCAGACGACTGTTTGGGGCTCTGTTTTTCTTAGAGCATCCGTCAGGGGAGCCGCGATATCGGAGTACCTGGGGATGTACCTCTGATAGTAGCCGGCGACACCTAAGAACGACCGAATATCGGTCTTCGTGCGCGGTTGCGGGAAGTCTCGCACAGCGGCCACCTTTATTTCAGAGGGGCGGCGACGACCCTGTCCAATCACGTGACCGAGGTAGACAACCTCGGCCTGTGCTAATTGGCACTTGGGAGCCTTGACTGTCAAGCCCGCTTCGCGCAGGCGGGTTAGCACTGCCCGCAAGTGTGCCATATGCTCAGACCAGGATGCGGAGAATATCGCTACGTCGTCTAAATACGGTAAAGCAAATTCTTCCTGTCCCCGCAACACTTTGTCCATGAGGCTTGAAAAGCAGTATGGCGCGTTCTTCAAACCAAAACTCAAAACTTTAGGACGGAATGTTCCCATTGGTGAAATGAACGCCGCATACCTACTAGCCTCTTCTGTAAGTGGAACCTGCCAATAACCCCTGACAAGATCTAGGGTGGAAATAAACTGAGCGCTACTAACTTTCTCAAGGCGCTCCTCGATGTTAGGGATCGGATAAATTTGATCCTTAGTGATGGAATTAAGCCTGCGGTAGTCGACGCAAGGACGAGGTTCCTTGCCCGGTACCTCAACTAAAATCAAAGGGGAGGTATAATCACTCTCACCCGCCTCAATAACACCGAGATGTAGCATTTTCTTTACCTCAGCCTCCATAATATCGCGCTGACGGGGTGACACCCGGTACGCCTTGGATCGTACTGGCTCTGGGGAGGTAAGTTCTATATCATGCGTAAGGACAGAAGTCCTACCAGGCCTCTCAGAGAACTGACCTTGAAACTCTTGTAAGAGTTGGTGTAGTTCGGTTTTCTGCTCAGGCGACAGCGGTGCTTTACTGAGTAAGTCACTAATGACCTGATCAGTGTCTTCCCTGTTCGTCACTGAGCTTAGTCCCGGAAGCTCGACCGGAAGCTCTTCGGGAACGTTTACCATCATACACACCACTGCTTCCCGTTGTCTATAGGGTTTGAGCAGATTACAGTGGTAAACTTGCTGTGCTTTCCGCTTTCCTGGCAGACTCACCACGTAGTTAACATCCGACAGTTTTTGAACAATCCGTGCTGGGCCCTCCCACTGCACGTCGAGTTTGTTTTTTAGCGATGTGCGCAATACCATTACCTCATCGCCCACCTCAAAACGACGGGCCCTGGCTGTCCGATCATAATAAACCTTGGCCCTCTGCTGGGCCTTTGCCATTGCTTCACCTGACAACTCCTGTGCCCTTCTTAAGCGTTCGAGGAGACTAAGCACGTACTCGACCACGACTGGGTCGTCGCCCCTGCCTTCCCACGAGTCTCGAAGCATGCGAAGCGGAGACCGCAGCGAGCGACCGTACACCAGCTCAGCTGGCGAAAACCCCGTAGCCGCATGCGGCGCGGTCCTTAATGCAAACATCACCCCAGGCAGACACAGCTCCCAATCACTTTGTTGCTCAAAACACAATGCTCTCAACACGCGCTTCATGACGGAGTGGAGCTTCTCAACGGAATTCGACTGTGGGTGGTACACTGAGCTG
The DNA here is from genome assembly GCF_052857255.1 of Amblyomma americanum. Taxonomy (NCBI): domain Eukaryota; kingdom Metazoa; phylum Arthropoda; class Arachnida; order Ixodida; family Ixodidae; genus Amblyomma; species Amblyomma americanum. The sequence continues at coordinate 32,462,940 of NC_135502.1, forward strand.
TGTAACAGCTTTACCCCACACCTTTCGAGAAAGGCTGTCGTCAAAGCGCTGGTAAACACTGTGCCCTGATCTGACTGGATTTCCGCAGGAAAACCAACTCGCGCAAATATGGACAGTAGTGCATTGACTATCTCAACTGAGCTGAGTTCTTTAAGAGGCACTGCTTCAGGGAACTTTGTCGCTGGGCAGATCACAGTCAAAATGTGTCTGTACCCCGTGGCTGTTACCGGCAGAGGTCCCACTGTATCAATAACGAGCCGTCTAAAAGGCTCCGTAATGATAGGTACCAACTTCAACGGCGCCCTCGATTTGTCCCCTGGTTTGCCAACCCGCTGACAGGTGTCACATGTCCTCACAAAGTGTTCTACGTCACGAAAACACCCTGGCCAATAGTACTCTTGCAAGAGACGGTCCTTAGTCTTCTTAACTCCTAGGTGTCCGGACCACGAACCGCCATGCGACAAGCGCAACAGATCCTGACGGTAGCACTGAGGCACGATCAGCTGATCGAACTCGACTCCCCTGCGGTCTAGATACTTCCGGTACAAGACCCCACCTCTTTCCACAAAACGAACATTTTTCTTGGCGATACCTTCCTTGACATTGCAGCGCATGTTTTCTAGGCTGCCATCCTTTTTTTGCTCGGCTATCAAAGCCGACCGGCTGACTTTTAGCAACCTATTAAGTCCATCGGACGTAGGCGCGATGAGCAAATCTGCAGATAGCTCTTCTAACTTTCCCGTGTCGGGCGTTTCCTCTCCAGTACCTGGTGCCTTAAGCGCTACAGGCTCAATTTTATTCAGTTCGGACGTGCTCTGAATATCAGCTTGCTGCGCCTCCGACCCTTTCTCATTGTTCGACAACGTCGGCCCCGCTACTACCGCCTTTGCAGCGAGCTCCCGAACTCTCGATCTGGTTAAGGCCTGAACGCTAGCCTCACCAAACAAAAGACCCTTCTCGCGCAGGAGGTGATCAGACCGGTTCGAAAATAGGTACGGGTACTGGGGGGGGCAGCATAGATGACACTGCGGCCTCCGTCTCAATTGCTCCGAAAGGTCCTTCAATAAGCACTTTTGCTACGGGCAGACACACGCTATGAGCTTCCACGGCTTGCTTGATCCATGCGCACTCGCCCGTGAACATATCGGGTTCTACGTAAGAGGGGTGAACTACATCCATTGTAGCTGCGGAATCACGAAGCACTCGGCACTCTTTCCCGTTCACGAGGAAGTCTCGCATGTAAGGCTCGAGAAGCTTCATGTTCTCGTCAGTGCTGCATAATGACAAAAACACGACTTTTGTTTTTGTTTCTGGACACTGCGCCGAAAAGTGACCCGGCTTCTGGCACGTATAACACACGCGCGCTTGCCTCGCCTCGAACCGCTTTCTGCGTTCGGCTTCGGCTGCCGCCGTCTCCTTACGTTCGGTCGGACTGCTTTCACTCGCATCCGCACTACGCGTGTCCCCCCTTGCTCTCATGGGTGTGAACTTCGGCCTCTCAGACTTGGAGCCAAATTCACCCTTTTGACCGTCCTTAGCTCCGCGAGCCCGACGCGTCACAAACTCCTCGGCTAGCTCGGCGGCTTTAGCCACTGTACTAACGTCCGGCCTATCCAAGACCCAGTACCGCACGTTCTCAGGTAACCGACTATAAAACTGTTCCAGCCCGAAACACTGCAGAATTTTCTCGTGGTCACCAAACGCTTTCTCTTCTTTGAGCCACTCCTGCATGTTTGACATAAGCCTGTAGGCAAACTCTGTATATGACTCATTTCTGCCTTTTTCATTTTCCCGAAACTTCCGACGGAACGCCTCCGCTGACAGCCTGTACTTTTTTAGCAGACTCGATTTCACTTGGTCGAAATCCTCTGCCTCCTCTCTCTTCAAGCGAGCGACTACGTCGGCCGCCTCGCCGGGTAACAAAGTGAGCAAGCGCTGTGGCCACGTTTCCCGAGAGAACCCCTGCTTCTCGCACGTTCGCTCAAAGTTAACCAGGAACAAACCAATGTCCTCTCCAAGCTTAAACGGCCGCATCAGGTCAGTCATTTTGAACGATACCCGTTCTCCTGCACCGTGTGCCTGACTTCCATTACGAGCGCGTTCCATCTCTACCTCGAGACGCTTCATTTCCAAAGCGCGCTCTTCTTTCTCTTTTTGCTCTTTACGTTCGCGCTCGTCTTTCTGCTCTTTACGTTCGCGCTCCTCTTTTTGCTCCCTCTCCTCAATGGTCTCAAGGCATTCCGACAGCTCGTCATCCTCAGCCTCCAACTCAAGAATAGCCCTTAGCAGTTCTGGTTTTCTGAGTTTGTCTGAGACATCCAGACCCAACTCTCTAGCAAGCTCCAGCAATTTCGGTTTGCGCAACGACTTCAAATCCATGGCTGCTCCGAATGCTGCTTTCTCTACTGCCTACTATTGTCTTGCCGCAAACTAACCCGGCAGCAACGACAACACAATTACCAGCTCTGTTTCTGACACTAACAAAAGCCTGGCAAAACTCAGAAGAAGAAAGTCCCGCACTCACCAAACCTCGCAGCCAAGAATTCAGCGCAGTCGTTCCGCTGCAGGCAACCAGTCATCACACAGGGCTCGTTGCACTGCTCCCGGATGGTCGTTGAGCTGCTCAGCATACAGTTGACCGCATATCTTCGCTGCTGGCCTCCGTTGTCGGGATCTCACCGCTGGCAACCAGTTGTTGCATTTGGGTTGCAAGCCCCAAGGGTAGCGTTGGCCTGGCGGCCTGGGGCAAAGCTGGAAACATCCGAAGGTCCCGGCAAAGGATGAGTCGACTGGCAACAGAACAACTTGTTTATTCTGGCATCGCAAAAGAGCAGCCGGTCAGGGCGACCACGTTACTCGAAGGAAGAAATCGGAGTCTCTCTCGGCGTAGTAATTTAGTAAGTGGATGAAAGGGGAAGAGGAAAGGTAAATGCACGGGCCTGTGACTGGTGTTAAAACACCACAACCACTGCCGGCGTGCAGATAGAGAGAAGGATAGGTAGGGTTTCAGAAGAAGAAGGAAGAACGCGCGCGCAGGGGCGCGCGCGCTCCTCTCTCTCTCTCTCTCGGCGTCCGGGGCAGCGGCGTTTTATACCCACGGAGTCGAGGGCAAGAAGGAACGGCTTGGGAAGAGGCGTCCGATACGGCGACGCTTGAACATGTCCAGACGTGACGGGCGCGTCCGCCAGGCCGGCGCCGGTCAGACCTCCTCGCCTCCCAGTTGGGGAGCTCCTCTCCCCGGCTGCCGCGCTTTGACAAGCGTGGGCACCAACATGCACACACACACACACGCACGCACGACGACACGTGGCACTGAAACCTGCCTGGACGCGCTTGGCGGGAGGCGTTGCGGCCGCGATGAACGAAGCCGCGGCGTCCGTTGCATCCGCGCCGGCTATACCGCGCGTCGTAGGCGAGACGTAACACGAGCTTCAAATTACAGTACCGCGCAAACCTCCATTGGATAAAAAAAAAACAATGGATGTGTTGATGGAATTGCATAACATGTCCCAAGGTGTGTCTTGGTCCCAATGACAACAGCGAACAACGCACTCGTTCACCAGAAAAGAATTTGGCCACCCTCTTGGAGTAACTGACCACCACCCAGGGAGTCGAACCGGAATTTTTTCGGGTTCGGTTCGGGTTCCGGTTCACTTTTTGCGGGATTTATTCCGGGTTCGGCTTCGGAGCGCCATTCAGTTCCGGTTCGAACCGGTTCGGTGTAAGCAAATTTTTTTATCGTAGATGAGTTTTCTAATCAGCGTTGCTGATGCTTCGTTTCTCTTTGTGACGTCCGAATGAAAGCATAAAAAATCGACTTTCTATTATGCGAGATGTTTCGATGTAACCGACATTAACTTTTGGTCCGCAATGACAAGTATACGAAGTTAAAAGAGCCACAAATTCAAATAAAATACAAACTTTTCGGCTGACTTAGTGTACATGCTCTTCGTGTATTTCAAATTGGTGCCGCACATTTGTCTTTACTCTGTTTGGTTGTCTCCTGCGTCCTTCCTTCGTGGAAAAACGCATTTATGAAACACCTGGGTCCGGATAGGATATCTATCAATCTAACAATTGGTAGCGCACGACGGGAACTAGACGCTGGAACAACAAGGCAGAACAATATGCATGCGCCAGAACGATGCATTTTTGTTCCTTCAAGCAGCCACCCAGGAACATTTTTAATTTGCCCATGGAAATTGTTGGTGATGTGGTAATATATAGAGGTTTTTACCTATGTTCTGATTGTGTATTGCTAACCATAAACAGGCTTATCCAGAAAAAGCGTTAATAATTGGCTTAGGGGGAAAGGAAATGGCGCAGTATCTGTCTCATATATCGTTAGACACCTGAACCGCGGCGTAAGCGAAGGGATAAAGGAGGGAGTGCAAGAGAAAGGAGAGGAAGCGTTGCCGTAGTGGAGGGCTCCGGAATGAATAATTTCGACCACCTGAGGATCTTTAACGTGCACTGACACCGCATAGCACACGGGCGCCTAAGCGTTTTTCCTCCATAAAAACACAGTGCTCTAAAGATTTAAAATACATACACCTTCAAATTTTTGTAGTGTTAAATTTAAAGAAAAATTCATGAAACTGTGGAGCAATTACGTCAGATATATACACGCAAAGCGTTCCATCTGTCGCGTTCCAGTGTAAAACAGAAAGCTCGAGGTTTGCATATGTACACACCAATTCCCCATTATTGGAAACACCGTCATGCGACTTATAAGCTCTCCCACTGAGCCGCATATTTTATTAGGGCGACTTTCAACTTTTGTTCAAGATACGTAAATACAGACACCACTTATAACGAACCTGATGGTCAAGCGGATGGCGTTCGTTGTATCTAAAGGTCGTTGTAAATGAACTTTCCATATTACAGACAAGAAAAGTAAGCCCGACAAAAGTGCCATTTCTTTCTTTTAAAAGTGAGTTTTGGGCACCTACTTCTCGAAAGGTGACCCTACCGCGGTGCTTTCCAAGCTCTGCAGAGTGGTCATGTTTTCCTCGCCGGGACCTTTGCTGGTAACGATCTTCTTAAGGAACGAGTTATAACATACGACTAATAGCAGATGAAGGGCATGTGTTAGAAAGTTGCTCACTGCCCAGTTTTACCAGATTAATATAATTCCTGGCAGTCGAGGAATGCTTATACATCTCGTAGAATAGCTTCGTTACAGATAGTCTCGGCGATGTTGGCGTCCGCACCAATGAAGTCATCCCATGAGGCTTCGTACAAGTTGTGCATCAAAGCCACGCTGAAAAAAGTCCACGCGCGTCTAATCCGCTGGGCTTTTGACACCGTCATCAGTAATTTCTGGGTACAAGCAACGATGAAGCTACCGTAGTGTACGTTCGCATAGAATTTATCAGCTGCACTGTTTTTGCCTGCGCGCTGTCTGCACACAAAAAAGGTCGACAGCTGACTGCGTAGGAGTCGCATACCATGCGACCACCTGCTCCAGCAAGGAATTCATAGTTTGCAAATCATTACCGTTGACTGATCACCGACTGTGCTCATTGTAGCTTCGCTTTCGACACTGCGCCTTCCTCGTTCCCACCGCAGCTCTCCTTACAGTTTAAACGCTTTGCCAAACCGCCACTGAAGAACCGACTTACTTGCAGACCATCAGCGGACGCTTGGCAAGCGCTTATTTAAAATTTGAATGCCGCCTATTTTGCTGCTGTTCTATGTCGTCATGCTCTCTCCTGGGCAGTGCTGTGGAGGATGAGCGACGTTGTTCGGTTTCAGTATAAGTGCGTATTTTAGACTCCGGGAGCGAGTTTACGGTGCCTCCTTGTTCGCTGTTGCCGAGTAGTACGGCCAAAGTTGTTCATTCAATGTTAGATGCGTTGCCACTGCCCTAATACCTAATCTGACGGTAGAATCACCCTCGTTCGTAGCAACCGAGTGTTCCTTATACACAGGGGCATTATAGGTGGGCTCGACTGTACATTTGGCTAGAAGACGAAACAGAGTAAAATAAATCAAGGAATTGGAGAATTTCCCAGCAGTGCAAAATCATTTTGTGAGCTTGAAAAGTCACCAGCGAGGGCACCAGAGATACACGCAGACTTATAAGGACATAAGATGAGAGGAACTGTGTAGACGTTGTGCAACGCACAACTTGCCACCCTGTATATGCAGCGCATGACCTGAAGCGTGCGCATTGAAATCTGCTAATATTATATCATTGCAACTGAATATTGCTGTCAAACAGTATAAAAATACCTGACCGATTAGCTTAGAGCCCCTTGCTTACAAGTTTTGGGCTAAAGTAGTCACTGACAGTGTCAGAGCAAGTGGAGATAATAATAAATCATAATAAAGGGATCTTTTTAAACAATACTCTACAATAGACTATATTGTCATTACAACTCAGGTGACTGAAAATTTTCTATTATATAAGCACTGTCTTACATAGCCTTCATATTTACAAAAAATAATAGTAGATGGCCTAGGCGCAATTTCAGCCAGATGCAGTAAAAGTCGCTTTTAGCGAGCTTCTATTAAAGTTCACCAGTCGCTAATGTTGGTACATTCGCCGGTACTAATGCGGTCCCCACCCTTCCGTAAAGAACGCCCCCTTTAGTTGATAAAGAAATCTCAGCGCACTCCTCAAGGTTTTTTTTTTTTTACATGGCCATAAAAGGAGATGCTGGTACCTGATTGTGGTTCCAGCTGCTCGTTTGCATATAACGAAAGAGATGGAATGAACTGTGATGGGATATACGACTGGTGGGCTGCTACTATTTTTGAGAATGCAGCATGCGGTCTCCGTACCGGTACTGACACAAGGCGGTGCTGAGGAGTCATTTGTAGATGACGCACGTGAATTTCCAGGGTCTCAAGGACTGTATACGCCGAAGTGGGTAGTTCTTTGCGATAGCAATGGTTGCAAGTGTCGATGTGCTGCGAGAGAGACCCAGGCATGTGCGAACAGTCTAACCTTGTACAGCCTGGAGAGCACGAAAAGTCTTGCATGTGTTTCAAAGCAAGGGTATACTCTATCGCAAAAAACTCCAAAAACGTGCTCTGTAAAGCTGCAGCATTGACTGAACCGACGGTGAGGACGGCGGCAATAATGTTACGCTCTGGGCTGGAACATAACGTTGGTGTATTTTTAAGCCTCACTTTGTTTAGGACCATCCAATTACAAAGAATCGCGACTTTCAGCCCAAGAAAGAAATAAAAATAAATTAATCAGCCTTACTGCTATACCCCACGACGTTTCTTTGGAAATGCAGCCAAAGCTACACAGACGGAAAACGCTGTCTCTTCCTACGCAATGGTATATAGTAATGGTACCATAGTATAGTTTTAAAAGCATAGTATAATGGTGATACTCATTATTTAAGACTCATTTCTAGCTTGCCTCCGCATTTTTAGCATTACTAGAGTGACAAAAATAGAGCTCAGTTGTTTACAATGATGTATGTGTCCCGTATAGTCTTCGCTGTCTGCCGTGCATTTTTGGGCGCCTTTTTGCAATATTTTGCAATGATTAGCCCCGCCGCGGTGGCTCAGTGGTTAGAGCGCTCGACTACTGATCCGGAGTTCCCGGGTTCGAACCCGACCGCGGCGGCTGCGTTTTTATGGAGGAAAAACGCTAAGGCGCCCGTGTGCTGTGCGATGGCAGTGCACGTTAAATATCCCCAGGTGGTCTAAATTATTCCGGAGCCCTCCACTACGGCACCTCTCTCTTCCTTTCTTCTTTCACTCCCTCCTTTACCGTTTCCTTACGGCGCGGTTCAGGTGTCCAACGATATATGAGACAGATACTGCGCCATTTCGTTTCCCCACAAAACCAATTATATATATTGCAAGGATTACAAGTGAATTGCTTAGAAGCGTCCGGCAATAATAAGAGCCTAAAGATAGTGCGACCTGCATCAGCAACAGAGCAAAGCAGCTGCGCATTGTGTAACGTGCCAGGCGGCCATCCTGCGGACGAACAAATGGCAGATTGATACAGTTACACACACTCCGCCCTGTAGCCATATCTTCATTGCCAAGAACGTCATTGAGTATAGCAAAACATCTTACTGCCCTCGCACCGCAAACGCAGTAGTTCTGAAAGGTTCACTATTTGAACGAAGGAAATTTTCGTGCGGCTTGGGTAGTGTTTTCACCAGAAGAACCTCTTAGGAGGATTCTAAGTTTTCGGTGTGGTTTTCGCTAATTTTTTCCAATAATTTGTTTCTTCTTTCAGATGTCATCTGCCTTGACCCATCGTTCCAATGCAGACAAATTTGTGGTGACGGATTCCTAGACAAAGCGCAAGCAAAAGGCTGCTGCCAAGGATGGAAGAATGAAAATGGCTCATGCAAAGGTAATTAGTGGATCTCGCCAGCGATATACACTGCCGTTGTGCGTGCGGGGAGATGTATGCCATGTGTAAACGCCGCGCCATGGTATACAAAAGGCAAAGTGTGTTGAAGGCGTGGTGTTCTGAGATCTATTGACAGACAGGTTTCTCAAAAGCCTCGTCTCTGATCGAAATACTTCCACTCGTCTCACACCTCTGTCTCCAACGCGTTCGCTTGCGCGTTGTGAGGCATTCCTGGCAAAAAATATCGCAAATGGTTGGGCACAATGTCAAATAGCACCATGTTGTCAGGGTGGTATGAAAGGCCTTCGGTTGGTATGCGCTCCATAGTATTCCCAAACATCTAATAATTAACATAAAAAAGGACCATGGGCAATATTGTCATGGTCGTTATTGGTAGAATGTCGGGTATGTGAAGCACCACGGGGCTGCTTATCTCATGACTGAAGGTGAGCACAGATCTTAAATTTCGCCTTCACATAACTACATATGACGCCTTGACAAGCTACGATTAGAAAGCTATACGAAGATTAAGGTAGTGCTTAACTGGAGCAAATAAGTCTATATGTGATCTCGCGGAAGCATCCCATTCGCTTATTAGCATTGCTTAGCAGATCGTAACAGCATCGCTTTATACTGCGGTCTCCTTGACACCGAAGTATTTGTAAATAAATAAAAATAAATAAATCCTTCTATATCGTGTACCAGCTCTTGAAATTCGATGACAAGATGGCTGCACGTAAAAAGATTTTTCTTGCAACCTTAGAAACAGTGTTGAGAATTAACCTGAGTTTTTGCATAGCCATAGTAAAGATCTCAGGGTTGTTCTTCGCTACTGCGCTCCTTCGAGGTGCGCGTTCAGTTGCCGTTGGACGTCTACCACACAGCCAGACGATGGACGGACGATGACATACAGATTAACAGAAGAACTGGAATTTTATAACACTTAAAAACTGTACAGAAAAAATGCACACAGAAGAACAGGAGCTTCAATCTCAGCTACTGAAGCTGACGCAATAAACAGTACTTCTTAACACTCGCTCTTCATGCCCTTCCAAAAGCCGGTGCCTGTCTACGTCCTTTCACGAAGCCTTACCAAGAACAGCACCGGTACTGACACGAGGTGATGAGGTGACGAGGTGATGCTTTTAAGTGATGTATATGAATCCGCAGTGTGTCAAGGACTGTATACGTCTGCAACAAGTTCTAAGTAACCAACTGCGAAATTCTAGCAGCGGGAGGCAGTTCTGGGAGAGAGAAAAGCCGCCGCAGCATCCGTTCAGCTACGTCTCCCTCCCCCCGCCTTCTTGAGATGTCTCGAACTCTCCGTACAAGCGCTCCCCGCTTCACCGAGATTGCGGAGCGAGGGAGTATTTCGGCCCTGCGCTGAGACGCTCCTGCAGGCACGCGCGCCTTCGGGAATGTTCCGAAAGTCTCTCCTTTCTCTTCTTTCCAAACAAATTGAAACAGGAGAGACACGTTTAAGTAATTAATTTAGATAGTCACTGGATAACTTTTTCGTTTAAGATAAATCATTAAAAATTTGTCATTAACAGAACAATCTCCCTGACGCGCTGATGCAATCGTGAAGATAACCGCACAATGGTTTTAGTACATATACACTGGCACTTCCCCAAAGGAGAGGAGAACCAGAATAGAAAGGGGAAGCCCTAACCGAGTAAAGGGGGTCTCCAAATAAGCTTCTCTTAGAGAAGCAAACCGCCTGCGGGAGAGGACAAAATGATAAAGTGATTTAACATCACCACATGATTCACAAACATTCGACACAGAGATACTCGATCTTATTTATTTATTCGTTTATTTTTCCTCGGTTGTTCACAGGAGACAATACTTAAGGGGCTGGCTAGTAGAAAGAGGCATTAGCCTGATAACAGATGGTCTTCGGGGGCAGACTTGAGGTCAGCGGGATGCATAATGATCGCCACTTCGTAAAGAAAGCCATTCCAGTAGCTAGCTGTTCTTATGTAAAAAGATGGTAGATATGTTTTTGTGCGTGCCTTTTCGGGGTAGACGGCATTATGGTGATTATTATGAAAAATATGACGAGCGCGTGCGATAGCTTGAGCTTCGCGGTTGAAAGTCGGATAAAATTTATGATGCAAAAAAAAAAACGCGAACAATTTCGCTACGGCAGGCCATTGTAGAGAAATGGAGCTGAAATTTTAGTGCTCAAACTTAGTACGATGAGAATAGTCAAAGCAAATTATATCTGGAAGCGCAGTTCTGGACCGATTCGTGCATGGTGATAAGATTAGCACAACACGGTTCATATGCGGCACATGCGTATATAAACGGTAATTCGTGGTATTCTGTAGAGCAAGCTGGTCACGGACACCTCCCATCACTATGAACGGATACTCCGAGGGAAGGCCAAATGCTTAAAACCCATTGTAGCAAGGACAGTCTCACGACTCAAGGAGTGTAGATGCAGGAATCGTTGAAGGCGTGCTATCGTCAAGTATTTCAAATAAACGGCATCAGAAGTCTGCAAAAGGCCGCACTTCGCAAAAAGTCAGCCATCTCGCTGGAAGCAATACCAAACCTGCCGGTACTCAGTGAAAACGCGCTTTTTTAAAATGTGGTGGAATGAAAAAAATATACGAACGGCTCAGAACAGCGTCCCTTGAGCCTTCGAGCGCTGTCACAGAAAATTTTCCAGCAACTATTATGACCTATCGAACATTGCAAGGAGTCTAGTAAGGCCAACTCAACGGTTAGCAACTCAGCAATGAATATTCGTTAAAACAGGTGTTACAGGGAAGACTAAGTAATTTTCTAAATAGGCATTTTGGGGTAAAATATCGCTTTTGCGGCATAGTTATGCCAGTTTTAACGGACAGCGGAAAGTAGTGAATTATCAAAAGTAGTAAGCTGGTCACTAATTTCTGCTAATAAACTTTTTAACCATTAGAGTTAGGCACCTAGTTGCAATCAGATATTTGTAGCCGGTCGTTAGTAATAGCCACATCATTGTTTTTTTTAATTTCGGAAACACGATTATCCTCGGTGCTGTGGTTCGACAAAATTTGGCTACATCGTGCAAAAATGCATGCGCTTTCGAAAAGCCTGCAGGCAAAGCAGCCTTTCCAGTGGACGTAACTAGTTAAAAAAGCAAAATTCGAGCCATGCCGCCGCGGCCACCATATTTGTTCCAGCGCAGTCGACGCCGCTGCGGCTGAGCAAATTAATCGCAACTGCGCAACCTCGGCCGCGCTCTAACTGGGCGCAGTTCTTTGAAATTTCGGGCCACAGGCCTAATATGACCGTTTAGACTGCGAGGAAAGATGTAGAAGGCATTACAAAAAGTATCCTGGTCAGGTGGTACATGATTGCAGCAAAAGGAGCGCGCGGTAAACGGAACAGCGACACATATAGACACAAGCGCTGGTTCATTCTCGTCGCTGTCCTGTTATCAGCACGCGGTTTTTGCTCCAACTAATAAATAAATAATTGGTTTTGGAGGGAAAGGAAATGGTGCAGTATCTGTCTCATATATCGTTGGACACCTGAACCGCGCCGTAAAGGAAGGGTAAAGGAGGGAGTGAAAGAAGAAAGGAAGAGAGAGGTGCCGTAGTGGAGGGCTCCGGAATAATTTCGACCACCTGGGGATCTTTAACGTGCACTGACATCGCACAGCACACGGGCGCCTTAGCGTTTTTCCTCCATAAAAACGCAGCCGCCGCGGTCAGGTTCGAACCCGGGAACTCCGGATCAGTAGTCGAGCGCCCTAACCACTGAGCCACCGCGGCGGGGTGCTCCAACTAAAGGCCAGAATTTAGTTTCTGTAAGAATAAAATGAATTGTGCAGTGAAATGGTACAAACGAAGAAGTCGTTAAATGCGTAGATTATATGTACTGTGTGGGTAAAAAAAATATCCCGATGCTTAATAAAACATTATCGAGGTTTGGTGAAGATCGATAAAGGAAATATTTAGCATACACTTGTACGATTTCGGTACCGTTGCTTCCAAAATGAAAACTACCTTTTTCTGCTACCGTCCTGTTTATATGCCATTCGAACAGTATAGTTACGCTTTTCAAATGCATGAGCGTTATTGTGCTCATAGCAAATCCTTATTTTGTCATGTTTCATTCAACTCAACTTTGGTTCTTTAAACTACGGTGTAGCAAACTAAAAGAAGCTCAGAAAAAAAAAACAGAATATTAAGCTAATGTCCGAAAGTGCATTTTGTTATTTTTTAGCACCACGCAATTTTGTGTCTATGCGCGTAGAATGTGGAAATCAAAAGATAATTAGGCATGATGAAATTAATATGGATGTAATGAACATTTGAGAAATTCTACAAGTTTACTTTGAATTATTTTTGCAACACAGGCACATTTGGTTTCGCATTAAGATTTTTAATCAGGTGTGAAGTGGTTCAGCTAAAGAAAAACACAAGAAACCGGTATATTAGCAAGCTTCGAGCGCCGGTGATAAATATTGGACAACTGCATATAACCAGCCAGTTCAGGCAAGTGCTAAAATTTTTAATAAAATGCCAAACACATCTCGCTACACAAAGAAGCATAAATTCTGAATAACTGCACAGCTAGCACGTAACAACCATGGCACATACTGAAGTCAACGACTACTTCCTAAATATATGGGAGATCGTGAAACTTAGGAACAATCAAACAGATGGACGGCCCATAATCGTTAAGAAGTCCCTAATAAATACTGGCCGTAGACTAGATTTTTCTTCAAGCCGGAAATGCTCTTTGTCGCGCTGTTCGTTTTCGCACATGATAATCCAACAACAAACCTTTTATCTAAGAGGACAGTCGTTTCTTTTTTCTGTACACACGCGATCGGATAAGCTTCAACCAACAATATGGAGGGAAGATATATAATTGTAAGATGCGCGAAACGCACACCAATAGGAAAAGCGTCGTGCGGCCGGCAACTTGTAGGTCAACAAACTAGACGTTAATAACGGTGAACAGGAACGGCAATCATGTTCTCGAAAAAGATCTGTGCGCAAGCAGTACACAGGTCCACGCCGATAATCGCGTGAGTCCTCCCCCGCCCGAAATGTCGCCACCCAGAAGAAAAGGCGTAATGCGTCGTTTGAACACTTGCATCTCACGATTCCCCAGCAGCGTCGCACGTGAATGAAACGAAGAATTTCACCGGACAGAATGAAGCAGCACCGAAACAGGCATCAGGCGAAACGCGGCAGCCAAACTTTGCGAAGCATGCGGCCAAAAGTTTTATTCTCACTATTCTATTGCGCTGGAGACGAAAAAAACTGGGAAAAAGGCTGCTTTCTTCAGTCATGGGTCTTCAGCTGATGAGGTTGAATGTTACTTGCTCCCGACGCGGTGATCTCGAAAAATCGGCCATTTAGAAACCCAGCCTAACCACAGGAAGTACTAACAGAGTAGATACCGAGACGTCCTATCTCCTTGCGGGAATTTTGTTGGCGTTCATGTCGTCATTTATCAGGTCATCCCCAGCGAGGCATCAATTCTGTTCAATGTTTACAGCCCGCGCAGCTTCGTTTCTATGGCCTCGTTCTCATTACATTCCTTCTTTTTGCATCCAGAGTGCTGTGAAGTACAAGGTGTAATCAAAAAATTAACTTGCAGAGATGTGTGCTGCTCGTTGGCGCAGTGTGCGCTGTACCAGATGCACCAAATATCCAAGAAAACACTGAGAAATTACCTAACCTTGCAAATCATGTTACCACCTTTAATAATATGTGTGATTTCAGTAGTACATTGATGTATCGTCGATACAGTATCGCGTATTTCTGTAGAAAATCAATTTTGATTCAGTATCTTGTATCGGTATCGAAAAAATAATTTTTTAGGGTATAGGATATTGATATCAAATTTACTTTTTTCAAGTATCCAGCCCAGCCCAGGTCACGACGCGTGTCGAATTTTTTTGCGCCTGGTTCGCACCAACCGGCCATGAGCGCGCTCACCGTTGTTTCAGACGCTGATCTCTGATGGAGTGGCGCATACCCAAAGTGGGGGACTGGCTAACTGCAGTTGTTCACGGGTCACCGAAGGTTGTCACCGCGGAGCTCCGTGTTCCTGCGTTATGCTCTAAAATCAAATGTCACTGCCACATAACTTAACTACATCCCGTAATTTACACCCTGTGGGCAGCAGACTGTGCGGAAATGCCACAACCTCAGCTCACATACTGTCCTTTTAAAAAAATTCTCATTCGCCGGGCTTCCTGTTCTCTATTCTAGCTAGCATATAGCCTACCTCCCGAGGCCTCAAAGCCCAAATGAAATGAGCAATAGCGTCCCTCATAGCCTTAGTCGCTTTGAGACGTTAAACACCATAGAATCGAACCTGAATGAGGAGGAAGGACTCGTCCTCCGCAGACTTGGGCCATTCTTAACGTACGAGCGGCGCCGCATGGCTCATAAGCAAGAAAGGTGGCCTGATAACACTTCGACAGAACAGTGCATAAAACACAAAACCTCTCTTTCTGGTGACGAGTTATGGCAGCGTCTATTTACGCAGGCTCTTGAAAGAGGACCCGGAATATAATTCTCTCTCTCTATTTTTTTTTTTCCCCAGCGAGTCCTTCAGTGACCCCATCGTGCAACCCAGGACAAGTCGTGAACGAAGGGAAATGTGAAAGTAAGTATCAATCCCCATTTTACAAGAGTCTTAGGCTTTAAAAAAATTGCCTCTTATATCGTAGGTCCTAGTGTTCTAGTTCCCTCTTGATCAACTTGACCGGCTGATCCGGGTCATGAGAGCGAAATAACTCGAAGAATAAGAATGGGGTGGAGCGCATGGAGTGGCGTGACTTTGCAAGGGCCCAGTTCATGCGGTGGAAAAGTCATGCAGGTAGTCCACACAAGTTCTAAAATTAGATGTGTGGTTCTCCTCTGTTGAAAGGGTACCGTTTTAATCGCTTATTTACATCATGAAGAATGAGGAAGAATTCCATGCGACACACGTCCGTACAGCTCCATTGATGTTCAAGTGGTAGCATCTCGCTCTAGGTACCCAAATTTCTTGTCTTCCTCGCCATTCATTCTTTCGTTCAGTGATTCCTAATGCTCGACAACAGTATGGCAGCCTCTGCGGCAGTGCAATTTAGCTGGTTGACTCAGGATATAGAAAGGCGCGACTATGTCGTCAAACGCCGCTTTGTATAATTTGGGCTCTCTAGCGCTCTTTGGGAGAAGACCGCTCCGCTGGCTCGGACCACAGCTGTAACCGCAAAGAACAACATGCGCAACACCGAGGAATGTCTAGAAGTCAAGCCTGTTTTTAGGGGAACTCCCCACACCGATGGTCTCCTCTGAGGACACAGGCGGCAGGCAGGCGAAGAACGCAAATAGAGTGCCTTCAAACGTGTGGCTCCTAGCGTGCTCCAGGCTCGTCCGACAGCATCATGGTCGCTGCGTTACATATCTCTAGACTCTCTCTCTCAGAGTGCGCTCGAAGACTAAGGCAGGCCACGAGAAAGAGTTCGGGAGGATGTACGCTGCCTGAGAATGGGCTGGAGTAAAGTGGATCCACTACCAGTTGAGAAGGCGGTCAAGGCCGTCAAAGCGGCTAAGGGCGTCGATAAGGCCAATGAACAGCGGGCGAAACCTATTCCGCGTCAAACATTGAAAGCAGAAAGGCACCTTCAGCGCTCTGCCCACCACGGAAAAGCAGGAGCGGCTGAATTCTCCTGTACGTAAAGCACCAAAAGCGGCGACGTAGGCCGAGCACGCAGCTTAGCTAAGTGTAGCAGCTGTTGGCAGAGGCTCGTAAAGCCGCGCAGTCAACTAGGCCCACCACGTACGCTGCCAAGCTTGAAGAACAGAGACATGCTAAGAAAGAGCGAAAGGCCCTGGCTGGTACAGGTGCGCGAGTATACCACCATCTGACGCGCCGTGGATACACTGCACATCTCGTGCAATGCATTTCATACTTACATCTACTGTCAACGATGAAATAGGTTAGAAATGTATTTAGGTTCTCTTTTTAACCACCGCGCTGGCTGAGAGCTTAGGACACTCTGGTACTGAGCCGGAGGACCCGGGTTCAATGTCGGCCGAGGCGGCCGCGTTTCATTGCAGGCGAAACGCGAAAATGCGTTTGTGTGCTGTCCGGTGTCAGCGCACGTTCAACTCCCCCAGGTCCACAATACGGCGCTCAACTACGGCGTCATTAATACTCCATGTGTCGCTTCTAGACATAAAACCGTAAGAGTTACCATTTCCTAGCAGTTTTTGTTCAAAAATAAAAGACCGCACTATAATTTTGACAAGTAGAGCTGCATTGCCTCTGCTCCTTTGATGAGGCCACAACTTCAACTGTGGCTCATGAATTTATCTGTGGTGCCTCTAACTATTGATTCTACATGCGCCTTCTTATATGTCTCGTTGCGGAAAAATTTTGGTTTTTGAAAATTCTTTTTTGAGGAAAGGAAATGAAGCAATAACCGTCTCACATATCTCGGTGGGCACCCAAACAGCGCTGTAAGGAAGGGGATAAAAGAAGGATCGAAAGAAGAAAGGAAGAAAGAGGGGCAGTAGTGGAGGTCTCCGGATTATTTTCGACCACCTGGGGATCTGTAACGTGCACTGACATCGCATGGCACCAATCCTCGGTTTCCTACGTTTTACCATTCAATTTTTATTGAAAAAAATTATCCGCTGTGACACTACTCCCAAAGTAAAAAAAAAAAAACTTTGGTGCAACTAATTTTTATGACTTTATTCTTTTTCCTGAAGGTGCCTGCAAAAACAACAAGCAAGAAAAAATTTGTGGCGAAAGGTCGTGTAAAATAGAAGGAGGATCATTTACGTGCACATGTAACTCTGATGAACAACTTCAAGGAAACATATGTAAACGTATGTATTTCTCATTTCCGCATATATGTACTTGTCATCAGCAGCGATGGCGTAGAGGTAGAGCATCCACCTCGTGAACCGGAGGACCGGGGCTCAAATCCCAGTGCCATGCAGTCCTCCACCGGGATAGAAAAAAAGAAACTCCGCATGTCGATGGAATTGCATAACCAGGCCTGGGATGTGGCCTGATCTCGGTGACGAGAACCGACAATGCACTCCCTCACCAGAACAGGATTTGGCCACCCTGGTGTAGTACTGAGCCACAACCTTCTATGGGCAAACTAATTCAGCTTCAGCCCTCAGTCCCCAGCGGATGCGGACCAGTTGATCAAGGCGGCGGCCAGACCTGGGACCCAGTGGATGGTGCTAAGAATCTCTGGCTCCGGACAGGCCGCCATTGGAAACTGAGCCTCTCAACGTTTAACACTAGAACCTTATCCAATGAAACTAGTCTAGTAGTGGTGTTCGAGGAACTAGCGGGCATTAAATATGATTCCACAGGGCTTAGTGAAGTTAAAAGGACAGGTGAGGCGCATACAGTACTAGGGACAGGGCACGTACAGTGCTGTCATGGATTCGCCGACAGACGAGAACTAGGTGTGGGATTCCTCATTAACCGGAATAAGCTGGGAACATAGAGGTTTTCCACAGTATTAACGAGGGGGTGGTAGCTGTCGTAATAAGGCCTACAAAAGGTACAAGCTGAAGGTTGCGCCGGCTTACGCCCCTTCATCCAGCCATGATTACCAGATCGTTGAAAGTTTCTACGAAGACGTGGAATCGGCAATGAACTAAGCAAAATCATAGTACGCTGGTCTGATGGGTGACTTCACTGCCAAGGTAGGGAAGAAGCAAGCTAGACACCATGCAGTAGGAAACTAGTGCATATGCTCTAGGAATAGCAGGGAGAGTGATTAGTAAAGTTCGTAAACATAAATAATTAATGGATCATGAATGCCTTCCGGAAATGAGGGAACAGGAGGTGGAGGGGGGAAAGCCACAATGGCGAGACTAAAAATGAAATAGAATTGATACCTTGCGCTCACTCTGGTATTGTGCTAGGTGTGGAAGTCCTCGGAAAGGTTCGTTGTACCGACCACAGAATGCTAAGGTCTAGAATTAGATTGGACTTGAAGAGGCGACAGAAGAAACTAGTGAAGCGAAAGCCCATTAACGGGTTAGCAGTGAGAGGGAGAGTAAACTAACTCACGATTTTGCTGCAGAACAGATGTTAGGCTTTAACTGAGGAAGACGATCTTAATGTTCAAACAATGAATGGTAATCTCACTGCTATCATTACAGAGTGCGCAGTATAAGTAGGTGGTAGGATGGTTCGACAAGATACCGGCAAGCTATCTGAGGAGATGAAAAATTTGATTAAGAAACGCCAACGCATGAGGACGTCTAGCGCTAGAGACAAAACAGAACTAGTAAAGCTATCGAAGTTAATAAATAAGCGCAAGAGGGGCGGGTGAGGGGGGGACATAAGGAAGTTTAATATGGAGAGAATCGAGCATGCTCTAGAGAACGGGGGTAGCCTAAAAGCGGTGAAGAGGAAACTAGGCATAAGTAAAAAACCAGATGTTTGCGTTAAGAGAAAAACAGGGCAATGTCATTAGCAGTATGGACAAGGCAGTTAAAGTAGCCGAAGAGTTCTACACAAATCGATACAGTAGTTAACGTAATCAGAAGTTTAAAGTGAGAAGCAATAGCGCATAGTAATTGGCCATCCCGCCAGTAACGAAAGAGGAAGCACAAAAGCCTTAGGAGCAATGCAAAAGTGGAAAGCAGCTGGAGAGGATCACGTAACAGCAGATCTTGGAGGACGGTGGGGAGATTTTCCTAAAAAACAAGACACCCTGTATACGCAATGCCTTATGACCTCGGGCGTACAAGATGCTTGAAAGGACGCTAATATCATCGTAATTCATAAGAAAAGAGACACCAAGGCCTTGGAAAATTACAGACCGATCAGCTTACTGTCCGTCGCTTACAGGGTATTTAAAAATATAACGGTTAATATAATCAGAATCGCCTTAGAATTCAATCAAGCAAATCATCACGCAGGCTTTCGTAAAAGATACTCGACCGTAGACCATTATCGCCCTATCAACCAGGTGTTGGAGAAATGCGCAGAGTATAACCAACCCATATTTACAACCTTCATTGATTACGAGAAAGCATTTGGCTCTGTGGAATCCTCTGTAGTCATGCAGGCATTGCGGAATCAGAGTGTAGAGGAGTCTTATGTGAAAACACTGGAAGATATCTAAACGACTGCACAGGTACCATAATCCTCCATACAGTCAACAATAAAGTTCCAATGAGGGAAGGTGTCAGGCAGGTAGACACGACCTCGCCAATGCTTTTCACCGCAAGTTTACAGGAAGTGTTCCGAAGCCTTGATTGGGAACAGTTGGGAATAAAAGTTAACGAAGAATGCCTAACTAATTTGCGATTTGCTGCTGACATTGCCTTGATAAGTCACTCAGAAGATGAACAGCAAAGCATGATCAATTAGTTAGAAAGAGCAGAGGGGTGGGTCTAAAAATTAGCATGCAAAAAACTAAAGCAGTTTTCAACAGTCTCGCAAGGAAACAGCAGTTCACAGTTGGAAGCGATGTGCTAGAAGTGGTGAGGGAATACGTCTGCTTAAGGCTGGTAGCGACCGCTGATCCGGATCATGGGATGGAAATAACTAGAGCAATAAGAATGCGGTGAAGCCCATATTGCAAGTTCTCTCACATTATGAACTGCAGTTTACCAATATCCCTGAAGAGAAATGTATACAACAGCTGTATCTTACCAGTACTCACCTATGGGGCCGAAAAGGGGAGGCTAACAAAAAAGTTTAGCTTAAATTGGCGACAACACAGCGAGCTATGGAGAGAAAAATGATAGGTGTAGCGTTAAGAGACGGGAAGCGGGCAGAGTGGATGAGGGAACAAACACGTGTTAATGACATCCTAGTTGAAATCAGGAGGAAGAAATGGGCTTAGGCAGGGCATGTAATGCAAAGGCAAGATATTCGCTGGTTCTTAATGGTAACGGAGTGGATACCAAGAGAAGGAAAGCGTATGAGAAGGCGGAAGGAAGTTACGTGGGTGGATGAGATAAAGAAGTTTGCGCGGATACGGTGGCCGCAGCTGGCAAAGGAGAGGGTTAATTGGAGAGACGTGAGAGAGGTCTTTGACCTGCAGTGGGCGTAGTCAGGCTGGTTGTCATAATGGTGATGATGTATTTCTTGATTTACGGCTTTTTTATGCTTTGCATGGATGTTGATTAAATATGTACACCAGCGTAGAAGTTTTCATGAAGTTAGTAGCGTTGTAAAATTGACCATGCAGCACACATCAAAGCCGTCTGGTTGTACCGGCAGTATGAAAGCTCTACTGCTTATGCTAGCATCTTAGAAATGCTGAGAGTACTTCTTACATTTCCTGACGGTTTTCAAATAAAATAAGCGTCGTCCACTGTATTGCATTCCCGTGAGAGACGATAAGGGATGAGATATTCATTTAAATGACGTAAGTAAGAAAAGAATGCTTCCACTTTGCAAGGCTCAGCCAGAGGGCTCTTACTAATGTCAGGCATAATATAAATGAAGCTCACATAGCAAAGACATGTGTTTCACTTTTACACGTAGTAATATCTTTGCTGCCCGAGCATGCACTCCTCCAACAGCTGCTTCATCCTGCACTGATGGTGCTTAGCGCCACATCCCTTTCGCCAGCATTAGATGTACGGGCTTGATTAAAATCATACAGGGCCTCCTTTAGAACAATATAGTCGGGCACTTAAAGCGCCGATAAAACTACAAGTCTCCTAAGGGTTGAGGACGAGACTCGTTACCCTCAAAACATTTTTAGCGTAGTAGGTGTCGTAACCGCCCCTACTGCAAGGCTCAAAAGCACACCCTGTGGCCTGGGGATTTCTGACCAACCCTGTGCTTTTTTTATGTCACGGCAAGACTCGAGCGGCAGCGCATCACGCTTTCTTACTGCGTGCGCACTGGCTAATGACACAATGCAAGCTTCTACAAGCGAGTCTTGCTCTCTGCCGCCGCTAAGGGCGCAAAGAGCCTGCCCGTCGTGCGCGCTTGCTTCTGTAGAGGCGGGTACTCAGCGCCTGGTTTTGTGCTATCGCTCGCACTTTCGCGAGAGACGGCGTCTCATAATGAAAAAAAAAAAACAAAAGGCGGAGGGTTGCTGTACTTTACGATGACCGAGGAGACACATATTTCTTTCAACTTTTTGATGGCAAAAACAACATTATATAGAAATCGCCATCCAGTTTTATGAAACTAAAGAGTATAGAACACGTATTCCAGCTTTCAATGGAAGGAACGAATTTCGATCATTTTATTTATTTATTTACTATGCTGATCTCTCATAGCACGTACTGATTGAGGGTGAACCGCCAGCATTGGTCAGGGCCGTAATGACAAGCACTGAAGGCGAGGGGCAAGGAATGTAGATTGAACGTTTGAAACTTTTACACTTGCTCTTCACGTCCTGTATCGTATATGTGCGATTTTTCTGATGCGGTATGGCACGTTGATAGCGCAGAGTAACATTAAGGACCATTTTCGTAACAAATCGAATGAACGTAGGGGTGCAGGCAAATATAACCGGAGAGATTATTCAAAGCATCAGGAACTGAAGTGTCACGAGAGGTGGGCCGAAAATGTTTTAAAGAAATCTGAAACAGATTTTCAAGCGTAACCAGGTAGTAATGTATCTGTAAAATAGAGATGCTTTAGATTGCAAAAGAACAGTGCTCTTTCTTTTCTTGCGCCCAGATTTTTTAGACATGATGCCAGCAATACGTTCCGTTAGCAAGATTTATGAAAATGTCGAAGAGGAAACTGCAGAAAGGCAGAAAAGAGTATAACGCGCGAACAGTTTTCACTTTAGAGAACACAGTGTCTCAAATTTGAGCTTGCGGCTGGAGATAACAGTGGCCGATAATATGTATTCAAGCGACCCCAAGGTATTGAGTTAGTTAGTTAGTTGCAATAAAGCGCACAGGCTAGTGCCTCAAATGGTGCGCATACTACAAAAAAACGTTTCCTACAATTATCCTGTACAGATTTCTCTAACAGTATGGAGCATAGTTTGCTTACTTATTGGTGTGACAAAAAGATTCAGGTTCCAGGTTCACTTACTGGTACTGAGTATTCAGCTCTAAAGGCCTGTTATGTGCAGTGTTTCTACGAGACAACTTGCCGTCATTCTGCGCTACAGGATTTCAACTGTTTTCAGCTGTGCAGCAAGAAACAACAAAGACCGACTCTGCTAGCACGTCTAATAGCACGCCCTAGTATCTCGTGGAATCCTAACATACGAGTAGCGGCAGAAATGATCATAGGGTGCTTCGTGCGCTCTCCAAGTTTCATACATCTCATATTGGCTGGAATAAACCTAATTGTCGTCATATCCCTGCTCGAAAATAATTAAAGAACAGCAACTCAGCGAATCCACAAACCATATGCAGACCTATGGCCCCAAGCATAACGGCCTTGATATTATCAGGCTCATCAGCAGTGCGTCAAAAACGCGATCGAACAGCAAAAAAAGCAAACGCACATCTCACGTGAGCGGGCGGTCCACAGCGGAGGGGAGTTAGGGTGCCAGCGCCATGATCGTGCAGCGGCAGCAGACCGAATACAAGCTCAGTGCGCAGGCCGTACAAAGCGCGCGCCGCCGCTCCAGTCCGGCCATGGTTATATCCAGTATAAGGTCGTCCCCTCGCCATTCTCAGCAACCCGACTAACCTGCAGTCCTATACCGCACACAGTTTGCAGCCTTTTATCCAGGCATCTGCTTCACACTTGCAAGTAGACCTATAGCATGTCCTTGAATTTAAAATTCGTAGACTTCAGGGGCTAAAGCTATGTCTAAGCTATCAAGCGTGCCGTCTTTAAGGCCTGTTGAAGACGTTCTGCCACCTGGGATTCATTAAAGAGCATAAATAATAAATTTAAAAGTCTGGACTCATTAATTATGTTTCAGTGGTCTATAAGCACAGGGAACGTAACTTAAGTACACAACGACCAGCCATTGAACAGCGGAAACCTCATCTAGCCGAGCCTAACAATCATATTCATTTTCTTATGAGCAATGTCTACGTTGCGACATGCAAGTAAAGTAGCTGAGCCTTGTAAATTCTTGAGAAGACATAGTAACGCGAATGGTATAAAATGCACAGTTAAAAATGTTTCAAATACATTTTTGCAAGCAGCTGCCGCGGTGGCTGAGTAGTCATGGCACTCGGCTGCTGGCCCGAAAGACGCGAGTTCGATCCCGGCCGCGGAGCTCGAATTTCGATGGAGGCGAATTTCTAGAGGCCCGTGTACTGTGCGATGTCAGGGCACGTTAAAGAGCCCCAGGTGGTCGAAATTTCCGGAGCCCTTCACTACGGCGTCTCTCATAGCCATAGTCGCTTTGGGACGTTTAAACCCATAACTCAAACCAAACCTTTTTGCAAGCTCCTGAAGCCCAAATTCATCTGCTTCCTTCCTGCACTGTAGTCACTGGAGCTTCTTTTTTTATATATATGCGCCACGTTTTACACAAATCAGTTAAGGTGCGGCTGAACAAGAATCAGTCTTTGTTCACGTGCATTTAGAAAGAAACTCCGGGCAATCGTTTCACTTCTTTGCGATAACATTCGGTATATAAAAGGCGTGTATATGTTTGCGGAACTGCAGTCCGAAAACCGAAACAGACACAAGTAGACACGATTAGCTCTGTCCTGACGCAGGACAGCTCGTGTCCTGTGTCAGAACAGTGCTACTCGTACCTGCTGATGCGTGCTTCGTCTTTTGCACTGCCGTTCCGCAATGTGTAACAACTCGCTTACCTTTCTAGCTCAGTGCCTATCGTGTTAAGCCGATAGCAGTGTGCGAACGCCGATGTGAAACGCAATAATAAACACGCGCCACTCGCAACGGGAAACAAACCCGAACCAGGAATTTCTGATTACAATTTCACTATTATCGACACAACAGGACACCACAGACGTTACAGTTGAATACTAACGTCGTTGATTCTTTGTGAGAAGTGCCTTGGTAATGTACGGACCTCATAACTGGCAACGTTTCAGAGCAGGCTCTTCGATGTTTATAAAAAAAGCGCATTCTCCTCATCGTTCCTGTTATTAGCGCGCAAGGTGCATGCGCTGCAGGCAGCCTGGTATAGCTAACGATTCGCGTGCAGTTCTACGCATCCTATTCCTAAGAACATTTGTAAATCGTACGAACCAAGCATCAAACCTTAGTGTTCACGATGTTTACGCGCGTGTATCTCCACTTATTTGCAAGACACTTATGTTTGCCTGGTGTATTACAAAAACGACAGTTGAACTTCAAAGCTCACAGTATAGTTCCACCACGTGCTGCCAACGAATTAAAAGAGGCAAAATCGGTCTTGCTTGCACAACAAAGGATGTGCAACAGGTGTTCCTTAGCTATCATAGTCGTACTCGAAGGCACCTTATTTGCTTCCTATGGTTTAATCCAGCTTCAGCCTTCTTTAGTTCATTGCTTACTGATTAGAGCAGAAAGTTGGGTGAGTTGGTTTAGGTGCATGGTGGAAAAAGCCTTCTCATACAGCAGCGTATGGGCATGACCAATTTTACTGTCGTGCCATGAACCAAGGAAAATTTTGACACACGTTCGACCATTTCACTGTGTCTTAGGCACGCGAATGCTTATGCAGGTGGGAAGTTCGCACTCGCTGCACATATGAGTGTTCATCATCGTAGAAGACTAGCAGGCGGAGCTTGTTTAACAAGATTCAGCGAAAATGTGATTCGAACAAGAATAGTGTTCATGGCGCGTAATAGCGGTTAACAGCGCAATAGCAAGATTTTTTTTGTCCGCAAGTTCCATAGGAGTTCGAGGGATAGCGTAAGGGACTACTGTTCCTCAAATTAATTTTTCTGGCTCTAAAGAGGTTGATAGTGTTTTTCAGTGCTCCTAATTAAAATGGCCCTTACTTTTGTTTTCAGCGAAACCAAAATGCGACGAAAAAAGAAATAAAGAATGCTCCGAGATTGGGGCTCTGTGCACTGAACCAGCAGGAGAGTGTATCTGTAAAAATGCGCAAAAGAAGGTAAACGACAGATGCACCGGTAAGTGAGCAAATGTTTTTGTTCTCGTCAATGCAATATTTCTTGAAATAGGTAATAAAAAGCAAGCTAACCGTTTTTCTTTGCCTCTAATGTTGTCTTAATTGCCTTTCCTTTGTGGCAACAGTCTTTTACGTCGAATTTTTTAAAACAATTTGTTTCACTTTCTCGACGCTTCATAAATTGGATTTAATATTTTGTTCCAGATATTTGTACACTGGAGTACGTCAAAAATTGCCAAGCCAAAATAAATGGGGAGTGTGCAGTTGAGAAGGGAAGTGCCACATGTGTTTGCCGGAGAGGAATGAAGAAGAACAAACTAGGCGTATGCCAATTAGGTAACTACTTGCATGACCACTCTCCACTTTCAGAGTTTTAGGCGGCCTTATGTTTTCTATTTCATTACTCGATAGTATCAAGCGCACAGTACTTTTAGTGCAGAAGCATTCATAACCTCATTCGGCTCACAACCTCGGAAATTCCGGTGTGTGGTGAAGTCTCATAAGTTAGTTACGTGATTAAAAAAATATAAAAAATAAGCGAGAGTTTGAATGAGGGTGACCTTGGCCAAACTGGAGAAATATATACTGCCGCGACTGGTGTTCGAAAGCGCGCCGGGGCGAACAGTTCAGCAACTGCACGACAGCACAACGCTATCGTCACAGTCGATCACGCCTTGTGTTAAAATGCAACACGCTCTCACGCTGTACATCGCTCATCGTCGTTTTCAACAACTTCCTTCTGTGCGCAAATAATGAAAGGAAAGTAATCGCGCTTTCAATCACAGTGCGTGGCGCTAGTGCCCACTGG
This sequence comes from Amblyomma americanum, assembly GCF_052857255.1. Taxonomy (NCBI): domain Eukaryota; kingdom Metazoa; phylum Arthropoda; class Arachnida; order Ixodida; family Ixodidae; genus Amblyomma; species Amblyomma americanum. Next base: position 32,489,067 of record NC_135502.1, read on the forward strand.
CAAAAACGGGCTTTCGCACAGTAGTTTGTGGTTAGAAATGCTAAACCGCCAGCAATAATATTATATTACATTAATATTGATTATTATCAACAGTGTAAATATAATATTCTTAAAGTATATGGTCGAATCCAAAACATGACTGAAGTAAAGTTGCTTTTACTACGCTCATGTGCAAGTGGTGAAAAAAAAACATACAAAATGCAAACAGCACATGCAGGTTTTTTCACCGGTCTGTTAGTAATTTCTACAAACAATTTTTTCTCGTCAAATAGAGTGTTGTCTCGCATAGCGTTCTAAGCGATGGCGAACATCATCAAATAGCTAATACGTGGTTAACGACAATCTAGTTGCTATGAAACACCTTGTGAAGACAATACATAAATTCGTTCAAACGGTAGTCTCTCGCCCCGAACAGCGTAGCCAAGCAATGCACTTCTACACGCTGCAGAGAACCCACAATCGCATGCGAAAGTTTGCGAGTCCTTTCCAGCGACTGTTTCATGCTCGCGCCATCCTCTGTCGCAGACCCTTGCGTAATTATCGTAATTTTGTTAAGAGATTGCCACTGCTTAGATTCTTTTAGGCGCCATGCGACTACCATGGCCGCGGCCAGCGAACAGTGTCACTCCGGCGGGTCGGAGAAATCAAATTTTGACTACAGATAACTCAGCTCATACTAAATGCATTAAAAAAAATTCTTGCCACACTAAATTTGTGCAACGGCGTCGTTTAACATCACAGGAATACCGCAACTTTTTGAGAGCTTCTTTCAGAGCCCCTTTTAAACTATAATAGGTATATATTAATTATTGCAGTTAGGCGCGTCACTTTAAATGGAGATGTATATCAGAGTATTTGAGAAATCCACTGCTGTTCTTAAATTTCTGACAAAGCAATTCTCGCCGCCACTGATGCGTAAGGAATATTTGCCCTTCCGCGAAGCTAGCTCTTGACGATCGTAAATTGTGTGACCTATGTCAGCGCAGTGTCCCGGTGCATCGGTGACTTCCGCCTTTCTGCTTTGAACAGAGCACCGCACTTGCTCAAGTAACTGGCGAAAAACTCGCGCTTTTGTCTTCTAAACGATATCGCTGTTTGGATAAAAACAAGCTTCAGCCATATTTTATAAGCAATTGAAATTTAGCCACCATCCGCGCAAACAGCAATGCAGCATCGCTGTTCCAAGGAAAAGCAGTATGGGTTGCTCTGAATGCTGGAGCAGAGCAGAGTGCGGGAGCTAGCTTATGATTAATAATAATAATTGGTTTTTTGGGAAAAGGAAATGGCGCAGTATCTGATTCATATATCGTTGGACACCTGAACCGCGCCGTAAGGGAAGGGATAAAGGAGGGAGTGAAAGAAGAAAGGAAGAAAGAGGTGCCGTAGTGGAGGGCTCCGGAATAGTTTCGACCACCTGGGGATCTTTAACGTGCATTGACATCGCACAGCACACGGGCGCCTTAGCGTTTTTCCTCCATAAAAAAGCAGCAGCCGCGGTCGGGTTCAAACCCGTGAGCTCCAGATCAGTAGTCGAGCGCCCTAACCACTGAGCCACCGCGACCGGTAGCTTATGGTTTCAGTATCGCTTTAAGAGCGCTAGTTGCATTCACGATCAGCTCGTCAAAGTCGAATGTTCTAACCGCGAACACTTACAATCTCCCAAGAGCCAATGAGGATGCAAATACAAGTGAGCCAGCTAGTGGGCTGTTTGTAGAATGTAGCCAGGACCATAGGGCTGCCGCTCTCACAGTGCAGAAGGAGTAGAGTGCATAACACACTGATATCATTTCGCGCGACAAATGTGCTAGTTCTAAGCGTCAAACGCATGTGGCGAAATGTGACTTTAAAGTGGGCTTGCCTTTCCTTCGCAGCTCAGACAACAACAGTCAAGTTCAGGATCAAAAAAAGAACCACCAGATACAGCACAGAAGAAGAGGATTGCGCTCTTCCTCTTGAGCAGATTATCACAGCGGTGAGCTTGTTTTCCGCCTGCTATCTACACAAAATGGCGTTGCTGCGTGACGCTGAACGAATGGCTTCTCTTCACAATAATTCGAAGGCCCAGATGTTTTTATGCGTCCTAGGTCTGGGTCGCTTTTTCAAGCCGATGGGTTGAAGTTGCGACTCCTCGCGGTTATGTTGGCAACCCAACAAGTGGAAGATGTAGGCTGCCAAGAGCGCCCATAAACATCTTTGACAAAGTTTGCCGTGTCGAACGCAGCCTCGTAACACAGTCTAGTGAGAGGAGCAAGCATTTTTTTTTCAGTCACACGTAGCGCTTTTTGATGCCACCTCCAGCGCTTACACGTACGAGCTTGGCTGCTCGGTCGAAGCCGGACGTGCCACTCATCAGCTTATTGGACTAAGTCCAGAGCACCAAGGCAATGAAGTTTAGAAAATGAATGTGCACCACTGATCGCTCAGAATGTTGTCTGGAGTTTGTAATGGCAGCAGTTTTCAGTGGTACAAGATACCAAATGCAGCTCCACCTGGGCAGCGCAGGTTGTCTGCAGTGTCGTTACCGGTAACTATCGGGTTAGAGATCGACTTCCATGGTTTGGCCTCTACGGGGTGTATGACAAAAAACCAACGACAGCTTTTTTTCTTCTCTCACACAAAGAATAGTACTCACACATAGAATAGCGGACTAGACAAAATAGTTTGTACAAAGAAGAGAAGCCCGTTGCGCATTCGGGTCAAGCACGCGTGGAGCGCAGTGAGGATATAATGTTGCTCAAGGTTGGAATTTGCCGTTTTCCTTTTGTGATTCAGAAAGCATTGAAGAACACTTGACAAAACAGCATATCTGCAGATTTACTGCGCATCTGTCGGTCCATTGTCTTTTGTCGTGAATTTGTGAAGCAGAATGCAGAATGAAATTTTACAATTACTGCAAAGCCTTTGAAAATATCTGTTTCGTTTGAAATGGAGGGTGTATATAAAGCCCCATGTGCACGGACGTGCAAGTATTTGTTTGTGCCTGTGCCCATTGGGGCTCGATGTACGTCGACTGCAGCAGGGTCAGTAATAGGAACCTAAAAAGCCGATTTTATAACATTCAAACGAGAGGTTCTAGACCAACGCATTTTTTCAATGGCACCTTCTGTGTGAACGCAATGTTGAAGGTGTGTAGTTTTCTCCTATTTATTTTCAGAACGCACCCGATTGGTTTTCTATGGCAGTCTTAACTATTCGGTGCGAGCGCAAGGCAAACTTTAAAAGCAACTTTTTGCTAAGGATCAGGAGGTTAGACCATTTCCATCGATATGTTAAATACGCTATTCTACAACTGATAATATTAGCCTCACAATTAAAATTGATGTCCAAGAATGCTGGACTTACCAAACCGACTATCTGCATTAATTTTTCACGCTCTAATTGCAACAGGCCAGTACGCTTCTGGCACCATTGCATCTTGTTCACTGCTAAAATCACAATCTTTGAGTTCAAGCTTTTTGTTTGGAAGAAATTTATCAGTCATAAACTTATTCACCCCCAGAAAAGCGGTTTCTCCGCGTTGTATGACGGCCCACAACGTTATTTTGCTCATTTGCACGATCCCTGCCATTCATAAGTTCCCAATGAACTCGGTGTGGAGAACTTCTTCAACATTTCTCATTCCACTAATTCAAGTTAAGTGATCTTATCGCTGTCTCCATTCTTCCCGTTCAAGAGGAAATATGACAAGCATTTATGAAGTACGACAACTTATCATACGGAATACATGAACTTATGGATACTGCTTTTCATTTCTTACTAAAATATTATTCTGGAGAGTTTCTAGTAATTGTTTTCTCGTCGTATTCACTGAGATCACTCTAGAATCAACAACTACACTCCGCACGTATTGTTTCATTTTTATCATTCGTTTCCGTTTTCTTCTGTAGCCCGTTGATATTTAAAGAGGAAGATTGGTAAAACCGAGCCAGGGAAATACGATATTACATTAATCACCACATTCAAGGAGCGAGTTGGAGAGGCTTCGGTTTAAACATGGGAGCCAGTGCTTGAGCCCTTAATCAGCGGCTCTAGGCTAAACTAAAGCCAGTTACAAAGAGAAAAGACTGAATGCACTTAGACCTGCTACCAAGGCCAAACGGTATGATGCGGTGCTAGAAAAAGCGCCGCATCACAATGATTGAACCGTTGGGTGTTTTAATAAGATTACCGCATCAAAGGTTCTTCACCCAACCAAAAACAACAATGGCACTCTGCCATCTGCTTTTTTATAATACAGTAAAAAGATTCTTTCATATATGATTACGACTAATGCAAATCTAAAGTAGTAGTTCATTGGCATATCTTTTTTGTTTTAATCTTATCAGTGCATATACTACTTTGTAATCTATGATAATGCTGTAGATTAGAAGATTCAGTAAAGTTATTGATGAATGTAGTTATTTAACTGAATGTTAACTGCACATATGGTACTTTGCGCACGCGCTCTTGTTTTCCAAGCATACTTATTGAGAAGTTGTAAAACATTATCTTGCTTGTTTACATAATCCATTTGATGCAGCTTAAGGAAAAAGTTCCAGACTTTGACGAAAGAGATATCAAGTGCCGGTAAGTTGTATATCCTTCATTTTTCCAGAAAGCACAACTTTACTTTTCCGCAGAAAAATTTAAAGTTCAATAGACAAGGACATAAGTAAAAGTAAATGCTTCGCAATTATTCAAATTTACATCAGACCAAATAGATTGAAACTTTTGAGGCAATAGATTAAAGGCACTTCGCTGTGAGTACTCAAAATTTAGAGAAATTACAGTTCGGTACAGTATTCCGAATGATTGTACTTACCTTGGCAAATTTTCTCAGTCTAAATGGCGTTAGCCCCATCATCGTTTTCAATATCTTAACCAAAACTCCACACGAAAGCGAAGTCCAAGTGATCCTCAATCGGTGGTCCTAATAAAGAGTCGTGTGGTGTCTGGTATATTAGGTCTTGGGAACTTGCAACTTAGAAAAACTACCGATGCAATGCAAACTTCCTCTATTATAATGTTTAATCAAGATTTAATTAAATGCCTAGTAGAGCAATGTCCCTTTGGGTGACATGTCTCGGTCTGCATCTGGTTAATATTGTGAACTCTACCTGATAACGCCTTCGATCCTTTTTTGGTGATATATATGCTGCTCTAATGCATGTATTACGTGTCTATTATTATAATGTTCTCTTATTAGTGGTGTATTTAAGGTTAAGTTAGGTTTGTGAGGTTGAACGTCTCAAAGCGACTCAGGCTACGAGTGCAGCCGTAAAATTGTTCGCCCTATCATAAGAACGTGTTCCATATGCTTAACACGCGAGAACGCTGTAGTCAATGCTTAGTCGTGAGATTGCGCTGTTGAAGAGTTATGAATAGCGACTCTGGTTACAAAGCAAGTTGTCGTTTCGCGGTGATATAGAAAGAATTGGTGACTGTTCAGCTTGCTTAGCTCAGTTTTCATTGAGTTCTGCGAATTATCCTGCTACAGTCAGCCGCGACATATTTCTTGATTCTTTTTCAGTGGTGAAGACGTGGAGTTGGATGCCTTTACTGAAAACGAAGAGGCAGTGAAGGCACTGAATTCAATTTTCGAGATGTGCACGACGCCAGCTGGACATGAGGGCTGCCTACTCGGCAATGGCGTGTATATAGAGCAGGATAGTGTACAAAGTAAGTAAGAAGTTCGCTTTTCAACATAGCCGCATATGAGACTTCCTCCTACGAAAATGCCGTATGCCTAGTATATTGTGGTAAAACTCTTCCAGGTTCATCTCACAGCCCACAGGGGAATCTGCTATGGGTGGGTCGGGAGAGTGGGTGCTTTTTAGGAAGCGTTCACTGTGGCTGTGCGATCCCAGTGTATTTGGTGGATGACGGTCATGAGACGTGTACACTGGTATGGCGATGATGGCAGGTGGCAGTTACGGTACAGCTCTATGGGTGAGAGAAAATTTTGGCTGTCTTGATAGGCATTGTCAGGACAGTGTCATTAAAGTACAAATTGTAAGTGGTCTCAAATGAATAGAAGTTTCGAATTCCGCATTTTGCTTCAGAGTGAAGATGCGTCCAGCATGTGGCCGCACAATGCACATCTCGAGGGTCACTTCCTCGCTTTCAACTTTTTTGTATTCGCTGGCTTTGTAATTAACCCAAGGTGAAGATTTTTGTGTAGCCCGGTTCACATCGCATTTCGCTTTTTTAACGGTTTCGCAATCGTATAAGAAATAACTTGTAGTTTTTTATGGCGGCTCAACGTCCCAAAGCAACTCGGGCTATGAGAGACGCCGTATAGTGAAGGGCTCTACATAATTTTCCCCACTTGGGGTTTTTTAACGTGCACTGACATTGCACAGTACACAAGCCTCTAGAATTTCGCCTCCGTTGAAATGCGACGGCCACGACCGGGATCGAACCAGCATCTTTAGGGTCCGCGGGCGAGCGCCGTAACCACTGAGCCACCACTGCGGCTTGAAATAACGAGTAGTCAAGCTTCTTAAAAATCGATCCTCAGTTAGTGTGTCGTGTAACTCTACCTCCCGCCATTTGTTGGGAGCTGTCAAAGCAGCAGCACACGTACTCGTGGCTGTCGCAGCTACGTTTTACGGTGAAGACTCCTTCGAGGCCTCATTTTACAAGAAATTGTAGCTTCTTTCGTAAGGCTAAAGCACGGCACTGAGGTTATCATCATCTTTCGCGGAGAAGCATTACAAAGCGTGTTTTTTTTTTGTACAACCATTTGTTTTTCAGTCGCTCCAATGCATATGTCAGTGTTGTTCTCGAACAAAATAACAACAATTCGCTTGTGTGGCAATAAAACACGCTTCAACAGATTTAGCTACTGCAGCGGTCATTAGCATTCAGCTATTTATTCTTTCGGGGTAGCGATGCCGAGCGCTCATTCTTTAACAACTGCGGTTTCTTTGTTTGGGTGCACACTAACTATTCCAATCGCCTAAACGTGATAATTCTGCATTGCACCTAAAGTGGAAAACGAGGTCCTATACTGAACCCAAGTATTAAAGGTAAGAAAGTCTTCAGTTGACTTAAAAAGTTTCTTGATGCCAAGCCCATCATGTTAGTGCGTTAATATCAACGTTTATCGTTTTGAAATTGACACGCAATTCGATAATTCTAATAATAATATAGACTAATAACATGGTATCTCTGTTAATATGTAGTTAATATGGCCACCCAGGAGTTCTGTATCTTCCGAAAACTTTCCTCGCATAAATTGAAGTTGAAACTAAAAGGATATACACTGAAATTGATCAGTATGTGAGGAGCGCTCAAGTACGGCCTAGCTCTGAAATAACGTTCGCTTTAAAGATTAGACAGTTGCTATACTAGATAACCTGTTGCGGTAAAACTGTTGCAATATCAAGAAAAAGAAAGAACAAATTATTTTCGCTGCGTGTACCGCAGCAGCGGCCAAGTAGTTCAGCATCCGCCTTGCATGGGGCAGGTGCTGCATTCGATCCCCAGTGCCGCCGGGTACCCACCGGTGATACAATGGGTACAAGCTTTCCCCTGTCCTGATGCTCGGTTTAACTGGGGCGAGATGCTTCGGAAATGGGTCTTTGACTCCACCATGAATAGTCGAAAATACTTTGTGGCATGGTGCTCTTTGGCCACAGATGCCCTTGCGCCATAAAAGTCCCCCATCATCATCATCATCATCATCATCATCATCATCATCATCATCATCATCATCTTTCCTGCGTGTAATTTTGTGGCTCATAACGAGCCAGTGGGCGAGCCCGTGGCACCTGTTTTTCATCCTTCCTTCAGTCGCAATAGCAACAACAACAGTGAAAGAACCACTACAGCAATCTCGAAAAATGTGGAAGCCGCTATGGTGCCTCAGTGGTTAGAGCGCTCGTCAACTGAGCAGGAGTGCACGGGTTCGAACCCGACCACGGCTGGCACGTTTCGATGGAGGTGAAACGCAAAATGCGTGTTGGGATACAGGTAGCGTGGTTGGGCCGGAGAAGGGACGAGGAGGTTCGGAGACTTGGTTGCAAAGGAAACAAAGAGAAAACTTTATACAGACTGTTTACGTAATGTTCTACAACTAAGGGCAACTGAGAATACCTTTCAGTTAAAGGGAGCTTCTTAGGAGACGGGAGTCTCTTAGCAAACGGGCCTCGTAGCAAACGCGAGGGTCTCTCGGTACCAAACCAGCAGCTCGTTAAGTACGGTTCGTATTTCACAGATCCCTTACTGGGGAATACGGTTCGGAGAACTATGTCCAAGCAAACGAGCAGACGTAAACACTGGTGGTACCGCCCATGGCATGTGGCAGTGCTGATGCTATCACAGTTCGTCGAAGAGAGAGGGAAAAAAACTTTATTGCCCAGCAATATAGGAGGAACCCCTACCTTCCCAACTCAGGTGCACGGACCCGGGAGGGAGTAGAAGGCTCGGCGCCTAGAGTCCTATGTGGCGAACCGCTTGGTTCTTCGAGGCCTCCGTCGCCAGGCGGATGGCTTCGAGTTTGTCTTCGAGTTTCGATTTTCGAAGGAGAGACTCCCAAGCTTCCTCATTAAAAATGTTTTGCGGCAGCCCCAGGTAGGTCGAAGAAAAAGGGAAAAGACATTCCCCAAACACTAACACGTCGGAATGTCAAGCCGTTTCTCAGCAAGGGATGAATCACCATGCACTTCCCCGCCTGTTGGCCAGAACGCGGGAACTCTGTCGAAGTCGCAGCCGTCTGTCACTTATCCGCAGCGTGACTGTTGAAAGCAACACCCCGTCCAGCGGCCCGATGGCATACTCGGCCCCGTGGCACCGCCAGTGTAGCCACTGCTTCCGCCACTGCTTCCGCGAACGCCACTGCTTGCAGCAGCATTTCTTCAGAATGCTCATTCGCATTCACGATGGTTTTCTAGAAATTCTGTTCGAGGGAGTCGCATCTTATCTATTTTGGCTGGAAGGCACGCTGGGCATAACAGGCGCCCGTGTGCTGTGCGGTGTCAGTGCACGTTAAAGGTCCCCAGGTGGTCGAAATTATGCCGGAGCCCTCCACTACGGCTCCTCTTCGTTTCTTCTTTCATTCCCTGGTTTATCTCCGCGGCCCTGTGTCCACCGAGATATGTGACAGTTACTGCGTCATTTCCTTTCCTCAAAAAAACAATTTCCAATTTCCAAAATGTGGAAGCAGCTGCGCGTGGCCACTGTGAATCGAGATGAGATGAGTCTGGTTGCATCTGACGTCACCAACAAATTCATAAAGCTGCCGGCTGCTTTGAGTGTGAACGAAAGAATAAGTTGCACGGCAGCATGCAAGAAATAGAACCGTGCAGCTCACTTGACGCCAGTTCATTTGTATCCTCCATTAATTCAACAAGTTCCTTAGTATTCGCCAATGATTCAACCAGTCCATTTGTATCCTCCATTAATTCAACTAGTTCCTTAGTATCCGCCATTGATTCAACCAGTTCATTTGCACCCTCCATTAATTCAACTAGTTCCTTAGTATCCGCCATTGATTCAACCAGTCCATTTGTATCCTCCATTAATTCAACAAGTTCCTTAGTATCCGCCATTGATTCAACCAGTTCATTTGTATCCTCCATTAATTCAACTAGTTCCTTAGTATCCGCCATTGATTCAACCAGTTCATTTGTATCCTCCATTAATTCAACTAGTTCCTTAGTATCCGCCATTGATTCAACCAGTCCATTGGTATCCTCCATTAATTCAACTAGTTCCTTAGTATCCGCCATTGATTCAACCAGTCCATTTGTATCCTCCATTAATTCAACTAGTTCCTTAGAATCCGCCATTGATTCAACCAGTCCATTTGTATCCTCTATTAATTCAACTAGTTCCTTAGTATCCGCCATTGATTCAACCAGTCCATTGGTATCCTCCATTAATTCAACTAGTTCCTTAGTATCCGCCATTGATTCAACCAGTCCATTTGTATCCTCCATTAATTCAACTAGTCCCTTAGTATCCGCCATTGATTCAACCAGTACATTTGTATCCTCCATTAATTCAACTAGTTCCTTAGTATCCGCCATTGATTCAACCAGTTCATTTGAATCCTCCATTAATTCAACTAGTTCCTTAGTATCCGCCATTGATTCAACCGGTCCATTTGTATCCCCCATTAATTCAGCCGCGTTCTGAAATTTTCCTGCGTCGTATTTTTTTTCAACAAAAAGAAGTACAGCCAGCAGTCTAACTCTTCAAAGACCAGATATTTCGAAACACGGAGACACTCTGAAATATGTCACAAGCGCTGCCTATCGAAACCAGCTGAAATGGAAGGTTTGTTTTTAATTTGTGGGACAGGCGCAGACGTACACGGCGCCGAACAATTAAGAGCGCTCCACGAAGCCACATGCTGCGTTTGCGAGCAGTTTGCGTAAGTGGCCGCCACCAGACAAGGACTTCCAGCCAGCCTCTGACCGCGGACGCGCAAATCCTCGTCTCCCGGACCTGCGTGCCGGGGGCGGGGAGAAACGTCTTTTCTGGTGAAAAGTAAAAGTTATTAATCAATCAATCAATCAATTAAAATGCTAGCAACCACTGCAGCAAAGCAGAGTTAAGCAAGAAAGAACAAAAGGCTGTATACGAGTGCCCATCAGGAGAGTGAAAAGAATGTTATTAAACGCCCAGCTCTGGGTACACTGCGCCTAAAATGCAAGCCTATTCCGCTCCCACAATCATAAGCATTTTCACCTAAATGTGACTTTTTAGAAGTGGTCGCGTATTTGTCCGTAGTAAAGTTGGCTACTGTCTATGAAATACAAGCCAACCTTCCGCATTCGCTGTTGTTAAAGGCTTACGAAGTTTACAAACGGTGGCGAATCGAATAACAGTAAAGTTTATTGTGGCTGAAACAGTGAAGATGACGTTTATGGACAGCAGCAAACATGCATGAAGGAAAATGTTCCCTTCAGGATCGGAGTTTGAGTGTAAGTGCACAGACATGTGCCCTCTGATATGCACATCGGCTTTGGGTTGTATACTAGAGCAGCAAGGCTGTTCGACAGTTCCTGCTTCTAGCGCGAGCGGCCACTGATCTCGCATACTGTAAATAACATGGACAACATTCATGCCTTCTAATGTGACCTTGATGTTATTAGAGATAGATGCAAAACAGAGCTGAAGACTCTGAACGTGTCCAAGGTAATTTACCGACCCGCAAGGTAAATTACCCGAAGATCCTCTAACTGGCACTCTCATAATCAACTAATAACAATGTACAGGCTCAGTCAACACATTATTAGTATTTAGGCATTTACCTGAAGCTATATCTCTCGTAGGTAGGTCACATATCCACCATTTCTGCCAGAGCCTTTTGATTATTAGGCTCTGTGCACAGCAAGTCAAAAAACAATACTTTTGACGTGCATAAACTAAATTTTGGTACGCTTCATCTTAACTACGCTCGCTTTGTCTGCTACCCTCCTCAAAAATGCTTTCTCAGCTAATAAGGAGCAATTCAAAATAGAGTTGGTCACTGTTTCCTGAAATTTGAATTGCCACTCAAGAATAGTTCGAATTAATCTCTAACCCTCACTGCAAGCTTTCACCATGCGTTGTCCCCCCCCCCCCCCCCCCCGCCACATTGCTCTTTTATTCTCATTTCACAAAATGGCGCTCACCACTGGATCACCCACTGAACACGAAGCGCCGCTCTCACGCATCCCATACATTGCAGTATCACTTTAGCTGCACCCATAAACCAGTTCCCCCTCATATTTTGAAATTTTACCCTTTTTCGTAATACCTGCCCGTTTAACGATGTTCTGGAGCGCATCACCTCACAGTACGAACATTAATTACACTGTCTGTAAGTATCTCTGCACACAATTTTCATAACACGGCATAACATGATGGACGTGAAGAAACGCAACGGCACATGCATAAGAAGACACCAGAGGGAAGAGCAGAAACGGGCGCAACACAGCGCTGAACCCGAAGCGCAACGCATTTATTTAAGCGAGAGCTTTACTACTCACCTCCGTGGCTTCTTCCCCGAGTGCGCCGTGTGCGCGAGTTTGACCTTGAACCAAGGAGAAACCACGCGACAGCTATGACGTCACTCATCCGCCGCTGCCGCCGAAACCGAGCGCTCGCCTCTGTTTCTATAGGCGTTCATTGTGTTAATTGGCGCGGCGTTGGCAGTATTCTAGACTCTGATGATTTTGAGGAAAAGAAGGGAGCATAACTGGCTCCCTGGGTCAGTGGACGCCTCATTAGCACTTTGAGATACGTGGCGGTGGTGAGAGGGAGATGCGGTCTTTATGCATTAGCGCTGATAACGTTGTGGCAGACACGCGGCACTGCAGCAATAGGCCGCAGCGTTCATTTGGTGAGCAATCTCTCAAGATCAGCCATAAATTTAACTGCCACCTGCCAGGGTAGCAGGGTGGACGCGCTGCCTATCTAGTGTGCGGAACGCACTCGACGTTGCAGATGCCAAGCCACATTTAGTTGCCCGATGCAGCACAGCTTTCGCTCTTTAGCCAGATTCAGCAGTAGTTAAACCGCAGCTAATTTCTTTTCTCTTTATGTAGCTATCCTCACGTTCATCAGCCGATTTTCGTCGCATGTAAATAATGCCTTCTGTTTCTTGCTCGTCTTAAATCTTGTTGGATACTTTTCGGGATTCCTATTAATTTATGCATATTTGCTTAGCGTGGATGACGATGCCCTTCGAACAGTAATCCGTTATACGTACTTGCTCTTTGTAGCCCTACTTATTCTTGATATCGCTGTTGCGTAATAAATTTTGCATATACTTTTTTACTGCACTATATCCCTCAGCAATAGCTACCTAGAGGCCTGTAAGACAGAAGCGAATAATAAATAAATTTCGTGATTAAATTTGGGCAGGTGTTCACCCCTAGGTTTCTCTTTTTTGACGTCTGAAACAATACGGATTTTATTCCGGCCATTCACGCTTTATTGTTTTTGGTATACTTATTTTGTATCGTAATAATTTCTTACTTCCACGAAAAACTGATACTTTTTGACACGTCTATTTCTGTTCGAAAAATACATGTAATCCTTTTTTGCGTGCGCCGTGCTCTAATTTTCATTGAACTTTTCCACTTTTCCCAGTGGCTCCAACTGAGCTCTGCGACAAATTGACGTACATCACTGAAAATACTCACCTGGTATGCACCTACGATGAAAATAATAAAACCGTTTTCCTCTGCAACAATGAGACATCTGTGGCCGTCGGGAATGCGGAGACGGGAGGGCTTTCCGTGCAGGTTTGCCACCGTAAGTACTCGACTTAAAACTATGGCACCGCAAAAATTTCCTCAACGAATCTGATAGTGATTATGTTCCCGGACATGATTACTGTTCTCGCAACTAGTTTGAATAGATGTTTGGCTTATGTGCATTTGTGAAGGTTATAATTATTTGGAGAAAAGATCGGCCCCCACATAAAGAAATGAAGAAAAAGCTGGCGGGGCGCGTGATCCAGTTAATTTCATTCAAAGTTGCTTGTTGTCGGCTTCCCAATTTTGCTCTATAGTGCCATCTCTGTGCATCTGGATACGTAATTTAAGATGGACCCGTGACGGATCGAGATCACTCACTACTGTGAAAATGGGATCTCAGTGCAGCTTATTTAGTCATACTGGCGACAACATGACAAGCACATAACTTAGTTGCAACTGCCCGATGACCACTGATGCAGATTTCTGAATGCCTGCATTTTTCAGCACTGCCCTGCAGCCAAACGTGCGTACAAGAACGGAAGCAATGCATCCTTCAAGCATGTGTATGTAAGCCGCAGTACAAGCTCAATACAACGACCAACGAATGCCAAAGTGAGTGACGGCACAAACGCAAGAGTGTTGTCTCTTGAACGCAATTACATTCGGTCCCATCAGCCCGTTAACTACGTTCGTGTTTTCTCTTGTATTCGTAGACAGTTTTCTAGGTGTTATTTTATCACATCCCTAGAAGGACACTGCGTGCAACCTCACATAGCGAGCATGGCGAATGAAAATGTGGGGCAGGTAGAATTCTCGGACCATAGCTAAGGAGAAAATTGCAGGCAAGAAGCAAGAGTCTAAAAGGAGCACCTTAATTGAGTATTCTAGGATACTTGCTCCCAGAAGGGAATACGTCATTAGAGGTCGACAGTAGGGTCCTTTATCGTGCAGTTGGTACAAACCGGCTAATCAAAACGGTAGTTCTGTTTTAGCTGATGCCTTTCTGCATATGTGTTCCACAGCAAACTGCTAGCAAAGAGGGCACGAGGCTTCCATGTTAAACATGAAATGAATGCAGACAACACCCTTCTGAGAACTTAAATATGCTCTCATTCAGTAAACGATCGGCTCTTTAACCGGCATAATGTTAGTTTCAGTAACATCAGAGCCTCCAGCAATACGTGCATATGTGCACAAGGTTATCTTTGCGCACTTTCCCGCCTTTAAAGCTGCCACATTTAAAATGGTAAAGTAACATGAGTACAACTGTTGAAATTTACAGAAGCTACGGTAAGAAACAATTTCTTCTCCCAAAAAATCTATATGAGTACCAGTTTTGCTTCACTGTCGAAGAACTTTGAACTGAGCCTCTCAACGATCGAAACGTCTGGAGTGAATGGAGAGCCAGACAGAACTTCCAAGTTTGCTTTTTGCAGGCTTTTCAGCTGCTGAGAACGTGTAGTCAGCCAAGCCGGGTATTTACCGTTGAAAAGAAAATCATAGCCATGTTTTCAAAGCCTTAAACAGCAACACTCGTATTGCCCAGTGTGTTTTTGTTCTGTTGTTTTCTCGTGACTTACTGGGTTTTAAATCATCTCTGTTTGCCACACGACTTACTCAATGGCATGACATTTTCGCAGGTTACTGCGAGATACAACCTTCCGTCTGCCCAGCGGAAGCTGAGTGCAAACTAGGAACTGGAGACCAGAGCTATTACTGCAAGTGAGTGGGGGTGTATTCGCCAGTAATTATCAAAAGAGTGTGACACGTGTATGAGAGTTTTAAATTGTTCATTATTAGTCGTGTGTTTGAAGGCAGGCAGCACATCATATTCACAATGATGTTTGCTTCCTTGAAACAGTAAGGTTTTGTGAAATGCAGGACCACAAATGCTTATCCCTGCGCAGCGTCTGATGTCCCAGCCGACATAAACCAAATATTTAAACTCGTAGATACTACGGAAATGGAAGTGCAATACTATAGTGCTAGCAATCACGTTAAGCAAGCTGTCGCATTTTGTCCACCAAACATACATAATTAAGCAATTATTTGACAGCTCGAATAGCGACTGCAACTGCAGACTGCCATGACTGGGGCAATACAGGAGCGCTGGAAGGAGGAAGCCTAAAGATGCGACTGCTCTATAAGCAAGTCAGCAACAAAACAGGAAGAGCAAGGGTTGCGCATTTTAAAGAAACACTAAGGACAGCTGCATCCAATTTTCGTTCTTACTAAAAGCTGATCCTATATATATGCTGATTTCTGGTTGTGCTTGCGTTTTCCCGGCAGGAAAAGACGTATTTGCTGTTGAGAAAAATGTATTAACGTGCGAATATCCGAAATTGTGTATACGAATGGACTCCTAAATGTTATCTTCATTTTCGATTCAAAATTTTGATATTCAAGAATTTTCGACTATTCAAAAATTTCTGAATAATCAGAAGCGTTGAAATACGGCACCCAGAATAAGTTTACTTTAAACGGTAAAACAGTATATACACATATTTGATAATTACAGGAGGAGGTCCCCAAGCCAATGGCTGCACGCGGAGCCTCCTGTTACAAAACTTACAAAAATTAATATGTACAAACAACAGCGTATACAATTAAATCTGATTACATAAAGCAATTAGTAAAGTAATAAAGTAAAGATGTCCAACCACCTACTTCGAACCGTCACAACTCTAAAGGGTGTGGTTTGTTTGTTTGATACTTTTATAATGCTTTACATACCTAACTCCCACATTCATAATACCTGTCCTGTCGTCTTCACAACTCTTATAGCTTTAGCTGCACCACATCGTTTTGTTCGAGAATGATATGTGAGCAAGCCCACTTGAGGAGCTTAGCACTAGGGCCCGAGTCTGTGCAAGCGATTGTGTAAACATTCCGCTCATTGCAGGGCGCCGAAACTCCGTGCTCGTCACGGTTTTTTCGCTGTTTGTGCAATAAGACATCTTCACAAGGCTTTACCGCATTTTATGCTACAGCGTTAAGGACTTGACTCAGAAAATCCGGCGTTATCGATAGCGTTTCCACAGTCTAAGGCTGCCCTGGCTCCTCCACGTCGTTCGTGCCTGAAAAATGCCTACAGAACCAGCGGCAGAGGCTTTGCGCAGCTGCTCCGTCAACGCTCGAAACCAGCGCCCCCCCCCACCCCCCCCCACCCGCTTTTTGGGGCGGGGTGGTGTAGCGGCTGCCGATAAGCGGCGAACCGGCATCCCTCCCTCCCCCGGTCGCCGCGCGCGGCTGCGGATGAGCGGCGGCAGTCCGATAACGTTGTCCGTTCTACTCTTAATGCCGAAACTTAGGCATCCTGAAATTTCCGAATTTTCAGCTTTTTTTCTTTCTTCTGTGGTGGGAGAGATATTTATTCAATTTACTTTTGGATAATTGCGGCATTTTTCTCTACCATCTATGTCCAAATTAATGAGGTTTAAAGACTCATGATTCTTTCGGTTCACAGTCATCAGTCTTTAATGGATTTTATTTTATTACTCATTTTGCATGACCACAGTACAGGCAGTATGCTATTATGCTCTGTAATGAAATAGTAGGAATTCTAAAAGAAGGCGGGAAGCCTGGCGACAGCAGCAGTTGATTACGGTTGTCGATGATTGTGTGCGTGACGACATGAACCTGCCAGGTCACAGATCTCCACCTGATATTCAAGAGCTTAAATAATATCCAAGTGCGCTATGTGGAGCAATGGCCGACAGTTATCGCAAGGCTAATACCAGTAGTACAATAAAGCAACCTCAAGTGAGCTAACGCAAAAAGTACATATTTCTGTGCATGTCTTGTTTAAGTTTTTATCGTGCTCACTCAGTCTATGCTAGTTTATTTTGTTGACAAAGACAGCACACTTTTGTAAAAAATAAGCACAAGGACATTTTCCTGCTTACCTTTTTTGAAATTTTTTCAGACTAAACAAATATTCAATTCTATATTCGCGGGCATTGTTTCTTCATATACATAATGGATTCGGTTTAGAAAATATGAATATTCGCACACTGCTAGAAAATTACCGTTAAATTTTTTTCCGCCTCTCAAGTCAAACACGTGTCCTCTACACCTAAAAAGATTCGGTTGTCACGATTTTTTCAATGTTTTGATTTCAATGATGGTGTAGCTTAGTCTCTGAGATCAGCGAACCACAAATTGCATAGACGCTCCGCAGTTTACTAGCGAAACTTGAGGTGATAGCGTCTGTTGTATAAAAACTTATGAAATTCATTTTTAAGGTCCACTGGCGCCTTCTTCATTACAATGCGGTAACCTGTGAATGAAGGTAAATTTTAATGTTTCATCAGTGCCCCTTCAAGGTGATTTACTTTCATTGCGCTCTGCAACTATGATAGGCGGCAAACGATTTCGTATACCTACGACAGTTTAGATGCTTGCTAATAACTTTTTATTTGTTGTTTGTAATAAAACTCTTGCACAGCATAACCATTCAATATGCTGTGTCACCTTCGTTCTTAAAGACTGTACCAATTTTCGAAATATAAAATCATTTGTCAGCTACCCCAGAAAAATATTATTGAGATAACTTCGCCGAACACTGCACCTCTACATTGCCTGTCGTTCAAACTGTCTATGATTAAAGCCCAGTGGTAGTGTTCACGTGCTTCAATATTCTACCCTTATCCACAGTTTGGAAGCGCTTCAATATAAGTGGCAGATGGCGGAGGCGCTAATAAAATTAACTCTTAATTATTTTCTTATAAATTTGAGCTCCTTTGACAGGAAGGGAATTTATAATGCACATTTGTGCGCCTTTTCTGTGAAGGCACCGAGTGTTGAACACCATGTCATTGACAACGTGATGCGCAATGAAATCACCGAGCGCATGCGTTGGCAGCCGTAAGCCAGCACTGCAGTATTTGTTGCCCTCATGAAACGGACTCGAGTGCATTTCAAAGAGCGAAAGAAATAAAGACAGGATTTGTAAAGAAAGTAGAAATAATACATCCCAACAAGTCACGCCTGGCTTAAAGAGTGCTTGTCTATGCCCATCAGTCGCTTGCCTGGGTTCATGATGCAACGCCGAAAAACTCCCAGGATAATCTGCAAAGCCAAGTCATATACCGCCCATTTAGGGTACTAGTAAGCGGCTATAGGAGCACGAAGTGGAATGAGTGCGGGTATGTTCGCTGGCATCAACATGGGCATAGGCACTGGCGAGTGCAGTTAGAAGCGGCTAAATAAACAGAAAGAAAAAGGAGAAGAAAAGTTTCGACATGTGTCGCAGCGCAGATACAAAGCACACGGCATCCAGCCCCTGCGTCTCGCATCCCACTTTACGTTAAATGCGGGTCAAAAGCAGAAAGCGCGCATCATAAACTTTTTGCCCCTTGGCCGTCAGTTTATAGCCTTTTTATGACCGTTAATTTCAACTTCATAATTTGTCCAGGTGCCCTCCAAAGTTCACAGGACCCCTTTGCACGCAAGAGAACAAGCCTTTGCAATGTAAGTTTTTCGACACCTGTACCTTGCTTCACATCAGCATCTGCAAAAAGGTTGTTCGCAGAAATAGAATGTTTTGTCTGAATTATTCATGAACTGAGGAGTTCTCTTTAAAGTACAGCTGCCCAAATCAGGTTTATTTATCTATTCACATCTGTTGAGTAGATGATATACTGACGGAATTTAATCGATGTAATTGATCATATGAAGCTTCAAATTCTCCGGAAAGTCAGTGCCATCCTGCAACAATTTCTCCTATAAATGCATGTTCCATAAACACCACTGTCAGAAATTTTCTGATGTTTAAGCGGCTAGTATGGCTCTGTGAATTTTAAAAAAAGATTGACTTAAATTATCTTTTCATATTGCTGCATATATTCGGCAGTGTGATAGCAGTTTATATGTTTTTTTTCTTCCAGCCGCTAAACTGAACATCGTGATTGTTGGTGTGGTCCTTTCCTCCTTGTTACTGATGTGTTTTGTCGTCTCTGCAAGCATCATTTCAAGGTAAGACATCTTTCACTTAACACTTCAACTAAGTGAACACGTTGCCTCGCCTGAGGAAGCGACGGCTATATAGTGCGTTCATAAGTTAACAGTACTTTATTTATAAGTCAACAGTATACATATAGTCAACAGAATATAATACAACAGTAAGTAGATTTAGATGAGACGGAATGACGACTGCAACTCTGAAATGTACCTCATATTGTGCCCCAATCCTACATTGGGCTGGTGCAGAGGTGCTCGATAAGGTGCTAAGTAGCAATGATAGGATGGTGAGGTCTCGAATGCAGTTTACGCCTCAACAGGGAATGGATGAAACCAGTAAGGAAGAAACGCAAGAGAGACTTATCAGTACGAAGCAGTTTAGAAATTCAGAATTTCACTGCAAAACAATATTTCACTTCGGCCGACAGCGACTACCTTAGAGTTTGGGCGACGATTGGCGTCCTCATAATTATCGTTACAGAATGTGTAAGCGAAATTGAGGGCAGAGTAGCTAGACAGGATACTAGTAGATACTAGGGATGAGAGGGCACAACCAATTTTAATAGCTGCCATCTTGGATTCGAGAAACCGAAACCATGCCGTCATTTCGCGCCCTGACGTCATACTCACATAGTTTCACCTCTATCCACGATATTGGACAGTGACGTCATCATTGGCACGTGGCAAGTGGTTGTTTCTATAATGCTATTGTAGATGGCGCTGCAAGTCTCAATGCGAGATACGCTGTTTTCTAGTTGCTGCCACAGATGGCGTTTTGGTCTCAGGGTGGTAGGAGGCCTCACGAAATCTCGAAACGTGATGTGTAGTTGCTGCCACAGATGGCGCTGTGATCAAGGGTGGTAGCAGACCCCACTAAATCTCGAAACGTGATGAGTAAGAAGAGCCAACGCTCTTAAAATGCAATAGGAAGGCTACCAAGCAGTAGGTCACGATCTCTCTAGTACTGTCCATCGCTTGGTAATGGCAGGTATTCAGAATACGGGAGTAGCAAGATCTGGCGATCGATGTTATTGGAGTATACTTTAGTAATCACGAATTCTCTAATGACATTGCTTCGTTAAGTAACTCAGGCAGAAAATCACAAAACACAATCAAGGACCTGAACAAGAAAACCAGAACAGTGGGTTTAAAAATTAAGAAGAAAATTCCAAAAACACCATCAAACCAGTTTACTATAGATAGCGAAGTACTAGAAGTGGTGCATCTACCTGAGACAGGTAGTTATCGCTGACCCCATCCACTATTATGCTGGAACTGATATGTTTAAATTTTTCTGTTTCTTCGCACAATACCAGACTGGAGCGATGTTTCAGAAAAAGCTTCATATGTTCACTAGAATTATACAAATTGAAACTTGCTTAACTATTGTTCTTGATTTCCTTATTATCATGCGGATGTTTTCTAATCCTCCCCTATTTGTATCTGGAGTCCGTGGCCTGTAATAAATGAATAAAATAAATAAACAAATACCCGCACTTGCTATTTTCTTACTCTTTTCACTGGCCTCAAATCCCCACGTGTCCGTTAATCTGCGATCAAATCTCGATGTCACGATAGATGTCACGTGAAAACAGGCGCGTATGCCAAGATTAGCGCGGTGGCTTTCAAGCAAGTGACCCCACAATTTTTTTTTGCGCCAAGCAAGACTCGGAGTTGCACTAGATCAAGTGATGCACAACTTCAACAGTATATTATCGATTCACTACCGTCGAGTGGTTCAGTTATCGCAATGTGCACTAACTTGAAAAATGCCAGAACGAGGCAATGCACTCCGGCGGCCGGCATTGGCTCGGCCTGATGACAGTGCTGGTACCCTGAGGGATGTCTTTGTAACGAACAAGTGTACTTTGAATAAGGCCGAGAAGTAAAACAGCAAAATTTAAACGAAAAAAAAAATATGTAGCCCTCCATAAAAAATGATAAAATGCAATGTGTGAGCTAGCACCTTTAGAGGGGAAGAGTGTTCGTCACCGGAACAATGATCTATGGTCCGATGCCCACTTTTGCGTGTTTTTTTTTCTTTTGTGCTGTAATTCCTTCTATGTTGCGTTCGTATTCATTTTACAAATTTATTTCATCTAATTTCAGTTTCATCTTCCAAAACGGGAACAGTAACGCGGTACATCATATCCTAAACATAAATATCGGTTCTGTTAGTGGATGCTGACGTGAAAATTTGAAAACGTTTTTCAGAAAAAAAGCTTCGCAGCAAACTGGCGTTAGTTAATACTGAAAAAGTGTTAAGCAGAACACTAGCAGAAAATTTAAAAGAGTTTCACTGGAAAATATTTTTTCCTAGTACATCTGAAACGACGTTTACTCCTCCTGATTGTAGCGCTTCTTTGTGACCGTCCCTAAAGCTCAGGACTGCACTTTAACTTTAAGAACATTTAAGCTAGCGGTCGTAATTTGTACCGGAAAGTTGTACATACTCTTCAACTTCTTGTCCTCCTCCACGCAAGGCACGGCGTTCTGCTCAATTTGACCAGAATATAATGACACTATCTGTTAATCAACGGCCAAGTGTAAAGAAGCTCCTTACAAAAATTGCTACTGAGTGTTAGCATTCGTATAGCGTATACACTACAGTATATAAGCTTAAACTCTGTTGACTTGTACTGTTGCTTCCAGAGAGAGAACACTGGTTTTTTTTTTAGCCAGTTAGGATACCCCACGTAACGTGAGGCAGAGGCAAGATAATGTGGAATCGATTGCATGTATAGAAATGAAGCGGCATTCTTTAAAGACACCGGATAAGAACAAGAAGTATTTTTCTTGACAGTGTTCAAATAAATTTAAACCTTCGTAATAAAGAGTTCTGGCTCAATATTTCGTATGGGACACCCTCACTCCTATTGAGTCAACTTATTAGAGGACCACTTTTTTAATAACTTATCCTTGTCTCTTGGCGCACATATTCTGAGATATGTGTTTAATCCATCTTTACAGGTTGAAGAAGAAAGCTCGAGGGCCCAACTTCAGCAAAGATGTAAGTCGAAGCTTTCCTTCCAAGCCGCTGCTAGTTAATCCGAAAATAATCAAACCTAACTTGACTTCATTCTAGAGATAGAAGCCACTGCTGCGGTGAAACAAAGTGTTTGTTCACAAACATTCTTCCTTGCATATATATCTAGAGTAACTGGTGTGAAATCATACTGAGAAATAAGATTAGCCAAGAAATGTAACAAGAATCACACAGTACAAGCTGTGGTGTCATGTGAATATTTTTATGTCAATGTGTGCGCTGGCTTGTCAATAAGTTTTCAGCCATTATTTTCGTCCTCTTTTCATGTCTCATTTTAAAAAGATAAAGGCGCCATTGTAAAGACTGTGGCAGTAACGTTGTACTTCGTCACATAGCTTCTTGGCACTATAGGTAACACCAAGCACGTGAGAGCAGCATACTTGTAGAATTCGTGGCCCCAATCTCGCGACTAACACGTCTGTTTCTTAGTTGAGCATTCCCAGACTTATTTCCCCCGATGAAACTTTCGAAATAAGTCACCTTGCCTGTTTCATAGGTAGAAAAGGCTGAAGTGTAGCACCCTTTTTTTTTTGCTTAGAAAAATTATCATAAGCCAATGTTTTAACCTGGGCCTCTGCCCTGATGTCTTGCACTTTGGTAATGCTGCTAAATGAATAAGTGAAGTGCGGAAACTATGCCACCAACACACAGTCTATCTAGAGTCATCTTGTTTTACAGAAGCTTCTTCGCGGAATAAGCCCTTCCCAGAAAAATCGTCGGTAGCTTTCTCTGCTACCAAAGTGCAGACATACAGCTGCCAAGCAAAGCTATGCAGCGTCCAGAGAAATTTCGGAGTTGAAGAAAAATTTGTAGTGGGCAGGTGCTCAAACCCGGCACCACTGCCTCACCGGAGTAGTTGCTCTATCACGATGAAAACACCCCAGTTCTGGAAAGCTAACTCTTCGAATACAGGCTATCTTCCAGATGTGTTTCCCATTTCGCACTGATGCTTTTGCAACTGTTTTGCCGATGTAGGGCATAAAGGGCATGTTTTTCATGCATCCACTTAAGTTCGTGCATGGAGTTGAGACGTTTCGGAATCCGATCTCTTTTGATGCATAGCTTGTTCAATGCCTGCATGGACTTAAGTTTTGTATCGAAGTTTCTGCACGCACCTACACAAAGCAATCTATGCGATTATCGTCAGTACCTAAGAGTACACCAAGAGTACACGTAGGAGCTGTGGCACAGAACTTGTCTTAATGCACAAAAAACGGTGAACTGTTCACTGCAAACACTAAAAGTTCAGAGCAGATTTTTTTATGCAATCGTACTGAAATATCACCGACCTATCAGCTCTAATTATAGCATGCAGGTGTCAGCGAATACGTCCCCAATCCAGATGCTAGATTACAAATCAACACTAATTTGTTCCGGTATCCTAGCCATGTCCAAACTCACACTCTAGTTCGGGCTCAACGATGGAGCATAAATTAGAGAGGCAAACGGAACATATCGCTGACTTGAGAATAATGTTTAGCAGAACCCGCAAGACGCAGTAAGCTTGTAATAATTGAGTGATTGCTCTCATTAGCATCACCCAAGTGCAGACATGCAGCTACGAAGTAACGCTATACAGCTTACAGTGAAATTTCGCAGTTGAACAAAAATTCTTACTGGCCCGGTGTTCAAACCCAGCACCACCGCCTCACCGAGGAAGTTGCTCTATCACGAAGAAACAACCACAACTCTGGAAAGCTAACTCTTCGAATACAGGCTATCATCGAGATCTGTTTCCTGTTTCACCGAGTGCCCCACTGTAAGGAAACAGACAAAAGAGGCAGCAGGAAACCCGGGTTTCCTATGCCAATGGCCGGCTGTTTACAGGGAAAACGCAACGGCAAATATGCCTATTTTCAAATTTTAACTCCAGTTTTGGGAATTCCTCTGAACACACTGGGGCAACTTGACTCTCACTTCGTGTGGTTGACGAATTCTGCACCGCTGTGCCATATGCTAGCCGCCCTGGTTATTTTAGATGGGAGAGCGAATTCCGGGATAAGTGGCAGTCCCGGGTTTAATCCCGTGACAAAGACGAATTTTCCTTCAACTCTGAAGTTCTTATAGAAGATGTACAGCCAGTCTTGTAGCCGAAATTGATGTGCTTAGGTAGATGCTAATGAGCGATCGCTGATTTTTTTTTTTTTAAAGCTTACTTCACATTGAGGAACTGTGCTCAAAACACACTGCACCTAGATGTTTACTCTTGGGCTGTGCGCAGTTTGAGGCCTTAACAATACAAAAGGTTGTTATTTACAATATTAAAGAAGGCGCGAGTATACTTCGCCGTGACTTTTCACTTTCCACGTTCATTTTACCCCAATCATTACTGAGCTCACTCCGTTCTGAGTCACTCCGCGCCGACCGAATTCTTGCACAGCTGTCCCTCGTTCAGCACGTCCGAAACATGCTGCTTACAAGGAACAAATGACTACTCACTGTGTGAAGGCAGACTTAATGTAATGAATAATTTTATTCCAATTATCATATTTTATTTTCTCTACAGTGCAGCAGGTTATGAGAGAAAATATATGATACTAATTGCCATTTCAGCATTTCATTAGAAAAGTTCGCGTACGGTAAAGACGAACACTGTATTTTCTTGAACTAAAGTTAAACGAATGAATAAAAAAAAAGTGATGAACAGCAGAATAGCAAACAACGTTTCAGCCTTCCGACCAGTGAGGAGTTACAGACGTGTCATGTGAGCTCACATCGTGATTAACTTTTTTACTCTTGTGATACTGATGCCGTACGCAAATTATATTGACGCTTAATACTCCCACCAATATCTTGTATCCTGTTTTTTCGTCCTTCCTTAAAGTTTTTTATCTCCTCACTTTCCTGTCTAATCATCTTACGCCATGATAGAAGATGAAATAAAATGTAGCAGAACAGTAATTGATAATTGTAGGATTTGTAAAATGCATTCAAAGCCCTCGCTCAAAGGGCTGCAGTATAGCACGGACCAATTCTACAGCCGTAACTTTCGCTGTCCGCTCTCATGTGTAATGATATTCTTTAAACGCCATTACTACAAGTAAAACTCGCACTCTTTGTCTCTCTTTTTATTACCCTGCAGGTCGAGCGGCGAACTCCACGTGAGCTTCGCGGATACGAAGGTCCCTACAGGGCATCGGACCCGGCTTCTCTGCAAAAAGACAGGGATCTTACGTCTTTGTGATCAAGCTAGCTTACCACGTCATTCATAATTCTGTGCTTTATTCCCTCTAGTCTTCTGTGCTTTCCCTTCTATGTTTTGCTTTTCACGCCTCATCGGGTATCATATATGACGGTTCGCTCATCGCATTGTCGCTGTGCGCAGTTCCTTCTGTGTTCGAACGAATGCGTGGTTATCTTGTCAAAATTGCCAGTGCGATTACAAGGACAGCGTAACACAAAAGGATCTCTGGTAGGCGTCATGTTGAGGCATTGGCCCCACCACTTGGCCCTTCATTCGTGACGATTCAGTCGTAACCTGATGTTGTGAAATGAGTGAGTTAAACTATAATAAACTGTACATGAATAAATAAATTTTGTCATTATGATTTGAATCTAACTGTCTTCATCCCCTTCAGGCGCTGCGTCGACATTTGTAGACGTGCCCTGAACACAACTGCATCCGGATATGCAAGACGCAATGGATAAAAATGTGAATGCAAGTTGTGCTCAAATCTCAGAACTATTGCTTGGTTTTTAATAATTCACTCACTAGGTGTTCTGGCTATAATGTGTATATGCAAAAACAACCCCTCTCAAAGGATTTATTTCGCGCATTGAAGGGCTAAATACGTGTGCGTTTTCTCGCCGATGAGCTGAAGAGTTCTAACTACACAGGCTGTTTCTCTAGTTCAAGGAGCAGACTTTTCAAGTATTTAATGTGATGCTAGCAACTTACGACGTTTGAAGCTGTGAAAACTCGAGGAACAGTTCAGTTCCGCCTGAACGGCATGACGCAAAAGCGTTAACAGGTTCCTTCAGGAGCCTGAGGTCCTCTTTACGTATCACTTCGCAGACACGAGCACTGATATTTACCTAATCTGTTTTATTTCATTATATTTTTATTTTTATTTTTATATAATTATTGTATTTCTTTACCACAAGACACACGTGGCCTCCCTTTAACCAAGTGGAAAGAACGTTCCTCAGTAATGGAGGGGTAGTGAGCCCGGCTCACGACCGAAGAAGCAGTGGTTAATTCGAGTTTCGGCTCGATTATTTTTCTTTCAATCGCTGTGGTGCGTCTGAATTTCCCGCGCAAGGTCATACGGTTGTGACGTCACGATTCTCTCGACACGCCAACGTCAACCACGACACCGGGTTTTCCGGTGAACAGTGTCCTTAACCCTATCGCGTTAAAATGTGTCGTCTAGTCTGAGGGCTAGTGGTAGAACGCCGTAACGATGGATCTCTCTCTGATGCCTCCCGGGCTAAACGCTGGTCTTCGAAATAGGGCTTCGCTGAGCCGCGTGTGCTGACTCCGGCCACTTTGCCCAACGTCGTTTGCGGGGACGGATGGTAGCAGCGGCGTTTCTGCAAATTGCGTGAGTTGACCGACAGCCGCGATGGCCTAAAGGCTGTTATCAGCAAAGGCTGGAAGCGGGCCGCAGAGACCAGTTCCGCTTAAAAGGACCACCAGGACATGCGAAAGGTTGATTAGAGTGAAGGCAAAGAGAACAGGGTTCTTGCGACGTTGTCAGGCGGGACACAAGCGGCTGAACTGAGAGACGAAACGGTACATGCCGCGCCACTAGTAGCTGAGACGCAAGCTTCATAAGTTGTCAACATTCCATCGTAAGCACTGTAGATTTCAACGCGAAACGAGTCACAATTGTGTGAACAGGCGTCGGAAGGAAAGGCCGCCATAAATTTTCGGCAGTCGGGGATGTAATTGTGGCAATAGAGAAGATCACAGACGGTAAACTGCCGGGCTTGGTGGTGAAGTTTCCGGCCTAGAGGAAGCGATGTGAGAGTAGAGAAGGAAGTACGGTTGGGGGGAGGGGGGGGGGGACATGATGGCAGTGTCAAGGGCTCGAGTGGTATCATAGAAGGGCGCAGTAATGCTTGCGCGCAGATATATAAAATACATGAGACGGCCAGGTAGATCTTTCAAGCAACCTGGTCAGAACGTGATGATTGCAGCGTCTGTTTAAAACAATACACATCGAAGTACATCGAAGTGTGCGCGTGCGTGCGTGCGTGCGTGCGTGTCTGTCTGTCTGTCTGTCTGTCTGTCTGTCTGTCTGTCTGTCTGTCTGTCTGTCTGTCTGTCTGTCTGTCTGTCTGTCTGTCTGTCTGTGCGTGCGTGCGTGCGTGCGTGCGTGCGTGCGTGCGTGCGTGCGTGCGTGCGTGCGTGCGTGCGTGCGTGCGTGCGTGCGTGCGTGCGTGCGTGCGTGCGTGCGTGCGTGCGTGCGTGCGTGCGTGCGTGCGTGCGTGCGTGCGTGCGTGCGTGCGTGCGTGCGTGTGTGTGTGTGTGTGTGTGTGTGTGTGTGTGTGTGTGTGTGTGTGTGTGTGTGTGTGTGTGTGTGTGTGTGTGTGTGTGTGTGTGTGTGTGTGTGTGTGTGTGTGTGTGTGTGTGTGTGTGTGTGTGTGTGTGTGTGTGTGTGTGTGTGTGTGTGTGTGTGTGTGTGTGTGTGTGTGTGTGTGTGTGTGTGTGTGTGTGTGTGTGTGTGTGTGTGTGTGTGTGTGTGTGTGTGTGTGTGTGTAGCCAGCAAATTATTCGCCTTTTTATTAGCCCAACAAAAACACGGTGAAATCACCTTTAAACTCAATTGAGTCTCATGCATATTCCTCGCATTAGTACGCTTATATGCTATGCGATCACGTAAACCAGCTTGTGAATTCATATCGGCGATTATATAAATAGCGCTTCTGTCTTAGGTTCTAGCTTGGAAAAAAATTACCCGCTGTGGTGGCTGAGAGGTTTTCTCGCTCACCTGCCGGTTCCAAGGTGGCGGTTTCAAGCCCGGCCGCGGCGGCCTTGTTTAGAGGAAGGCCAAATACAAAAACGTCCATGCTGCGCGATGCTATCCCACGTTAGAGAACCCGGGGTGGTTTAATTCTTGTTGAAAATTCCACTACAGCCTTCTTCATAGCCCTTGCGTCTCTTCAGGAAAAAACTATATTGTCGGTTATGTTCCGACGTATACAAAGGTAAATTATAGCCGGTGAAGCAAATTTTCACAACATATGTGTTTGCTTTTTTTGCCGAGTGCTTTCTACATTATAATAGCCCTAGTGATAAGCCTTATTAGGCGTACCAAATTAAAACAGTACAGTGCGCGTCCCCCTTGCGTGAACGGTGCACTACGGAGCCAGCCAGCGGCGTCTTCGGTGGATGCTCGGTTCGTGATAAAATGATTCTGAGCACAGTCGTCCATGTGTACAGACAAGCCTTGCTGCTGCACTGCCCGCTGGTTATAATGTTTACGAAGCGTATTCACCTCGCAGTTTCTGAGTGGCGCAGCAGCAGCTTAGCTCCAACGCTTGCGCAGTGGGCCCTGCAATTTCTGGGCGAGCCTGGGACAGTTATCTCTCACCCCCCCCCCCCCACCCCCCCATTCGCCAACCCTCGTCACGCTTTCTCGCAGAAAGAATTACGCCAGCCATTCGGAGTCTGAGGCATAGTGGAGGCACCACGCCTCAGGCCCGTTTCACATGCTGCGACTGGACCGACAATATTCGGTGTAGTCGGCGAGTCCGCAGTGCGATTTTCGGTCACTGCTTTCACATGCAACACCGACACAGCGAATTCGGTCGGCGGGACAGGCAAGGTTTCTTGATGTTTCGATAGGCAACCCATTATCAAATGCGACGGAAACGTCACACGGAATGTGTTGATGATATTATGGTCAGCGTATTTTTAGATGCACGGCAATATTTCGCATGTTTTGATTAGAATAAACAGTTTTGCTTCCACCGCGGCAACAGCTCCCACGTGACCCCACGTTGCATGCCGTCTCGGCGCTCCCCAATGATCAGTCGCAAAGCGTACACACCGACGCTGCGACTGAGTACCAACCGGGCGAAACTCGACCGAAGGCCGTCTGCGACTAGACTGACGGCCCTCCCCAGTCGCAGACCGACTGAATTCACAGTGTCGCAGGAGAAAATCGCATGCATGTGAAACGGGCCTCAGTCTAGAAATCGAGCCCAACCGTTAAACGCAAGAGGTGTAAAACTGGCTAGAGAGCACAAGATGGTGACTGAAATTAACTTCGCTGAGACCGCAACAATCTGAACGCCGACACCGAGCTCAAAATCATGCTGCTTTGCTCTGAAGCAGCGACAGCATCGAAGCGAAAGCGCTGCGTATGCGTCGGGTCCCGCAAGCCGCGAGGTGTATGAGACTGGTGGCTTCTCTGTGTGTGTAGACGCGCATGCTCACAAGCGCTTCTCCCGTGCCCAGAACCCTCATTAGAAGTCGTTGGCTGGCTCGGGAGCGGACCGTTCGCGCGTTCTACACAACGATGTCGCGGGCTGTACATGAAAGCGCCATCTTTGATTCATTTTTTTTTTACGGCTAACGCGTTAATCTGACACAATACGAGGCGACTAGGCGAAAAAACCGTTGTATCCTTCGAACAGGTCACACATAAGCCCTTCGATCAGTCTCAATAGAAGCACTTAGTGCAAATTGAAGCGTAATTTTCCAAACAACCACAGTTTCAAGCGCAGCATGGAAGCACAAATTACACCGAAAGTATCTAAAACCTTATCAAATCCTTATTACCTATTGTGTCTTCCGAGTGGAGTGATATAATGTGTACTTTAGGGCGCGGTTCCTCCTCCATTTTCATGCGTAATACTCTACGAAAAATAACTCCGTCTCGCGTGCTGGGCAGGCACAACACAGTGGAACCTTAAAATGACAAGCAAATATGATCCCAAAACCGGAATTTCTTGATCGCACAAATAACCACGCGCGATTGAGCTCTCTGTGCCCCAAGCCACCAAATGCATTAAACGTGGCCAAAGGCAGTGGCCTGATCCCGCCCGCTCAATACGAAATCACGGGCGCTACATGTGCTGTTCAAAAAACCAAATGGTATGCATGAATGGTTTTCGTAGTTTCGTTGGCATAACATGAAATATTGTGAATGAGGGTGCACTAGGGAGATGCCGCACACTAACTTTACAGCGAAAATAAACTCTCCTTGGTTGGAACGCGTTAAACGTTTACTGCATCAGAGAGCCGGACGACCAAAAAGCGGTGTCATTGGCGTTATGAACGTCTCTCTAGCTATTTTGGTAACCGGTCGGCGGTGTCAGAGAGGCAGATATGTGCGCCTATGTCTATTCCCTCCAATCCTGAAAAATTTCCTGCGGCAGCGCAGAAGCGGTCAAGACACCTCATGCTAATCAACACCAATTAGGGCCTGATCGTCTTGCCTGACAGCGAGGACTGAATTGGGCGATGCTGTAGAAGCATGGATAGCTGGGCGAGTTAGTAATAATAGTTCATTGTGGGTGGTAAAATATATCAGTTGGAAAGAAGGAGGGCTCCCCGCTCCACAAAAGTACCGCGGTTAAATGTGGGTGGTACAGCGCAAAACAAAAGAAAGGCAAAGTAGACGACATGGACGAGCTCTCGTCCGAGTCTTCTTCTACTTTGTGTATCTCTTGTTTCTCGTTGTACTCCCCACAATGAACTATATTGCAGATATTTCTCAGGTGTCAAGACACAGACCGAATTTGGGCAAAACTAAAATTTTACCAAGACCAATGAAAAGCTTACTTGAACTGGATCGACAACAACCGAAAGCATTTTATCTCTAGGGTTGAAAGTGTCAAGAGGTTTTAAAAAGACCGGCGGTTTTTCCAACCTTGAAATTCCAACTAATATTATAAGGGTTCCAGTGTGTTTAGGAGTTTCAGAACTAAAGTTCAGCCTTCTTTACTTCATGACTGCCCGGCTGCCGTTTCTCAAAGTTGTTGTGAAGCCGCATGCGGTGCCAACACGTGCCGTGCTTATCTACTCCGGGCTCACCGGATAAGCTACGTTATCGCAGAGGTATCGGCGACACCCCTAGCCAGGGGGGCTATAGAACCAACTAACATTTCAATAAAAACAGTCCATTCTTCGCCAACCTCGTGTCGATTCACTGCAGTGGCGACGAGCGGCCCACCGCCGGGCAACGGCCCTGCTTGATGGCGGCCCATGCTGGACCAGCGGTTTTCAATCAAGCGGAAGACATTTGGGACGCATACCAGGTACGTCTGGAGTCCTACATTGAAGCATTAGGAATCGACGACTCGAATAAACGACGGGCGCTTCTAACGGCAGCTTTGAGTACAGCAACAGTCGGCATAATAACGGGGCGTTGCGCTCCGGCCAAGATTCAGGAGCTTACCTACGAGAAGCTGGTTCAGCTATTAACGGAGCATTATGCGCCAAAGGGAAATGAAATAGCAGAGTCGTACAAGTTCTTCACCAGGTATCAGCGTCCTCACGAAACGACAAAGGACTTTATTGTGGCGATCCAGAAGTTGGCCGGGAGTTGCAACTTTGGCGAATCAAGAGACCGGATGTTACGAGACAGAGTAGTTTCAGGTCTGCGGGACACTGGAGTTCAGCGGAATCTTTTGTCAAGGTCGTCTCTAACACTAAAAGAAGCAGAGGATACAGCTTAGGCGGCAGAGACGGCGGCTGTCAACGTGGATCACATGGATAAGACAAGGGATCATGACAACGTTCATGCTGCGGGAAGCAAGCTGCGGGGACCACCGAATCACAAGATTCATCCGCATGCTTCATCCAGAGCAAGCGAGGATGCCATTTGTCCGTGTTGCGGCAGCACTGCACATAAACCAGCGAAATAAAAGTTTCGCCGGGCGGAATGTTTTTGCTGCCGACGTAAAGGGCACCTGGCTAAAATGTGCAGCTTCAAACAACCAAGAGTGGCACATTGCGAAAACTATTCTTCAGAGAGTGACAGCGAGCTGTGCTTGCTAAATGTGTACGCTGTGTCTACAAACGTGGTCAAGCCCATGGTTCGCATCTTACGCTGGAATGGAGTTCCTCTCAAGATGCCAGTAGACACGGATCACCAGTCTCCATAATTACGTGGAAGACTTACTGCAAGCATCGACATGCCTGGCCAGTGCTCCGCGAGACGTCTTTGCAATTGTCCTGCTTTTTAGGCAAGCTTCCTGTGAAAGGTGAACTCGAGCTTCGTGTCTCGTATGCGGGAAATACTCTAGAAGCGACGCTAACCATACTGCAGTGCGCCCGTCCGGACTTGTGCGGACGCGATATCATCAGCGCATTAGAACGCAACGGGAGGCCTGTCCTGAGCATTGCCGGTGATGCAACTGCAGGTGAGAAACATTTTTCACGCCCACCTTCTGATAGCGCACTGCTAGAGCAGTTCAGCGATCTGTTTACATCAGGTCTAGGACGCATTGCTGGCCCCGCAGTCCATTTGCGACTGCATGAAAATGTGACGCCGCAATTTTGCAAAGCTCATTCCGTGCCATACGCAATGAGGTTGCAAGCGACTGAAGAAATAGACCGACTTGACAAAGAAGGCATTCTCTCGCCTATCGATAACGCGGATTGGGCAACGTCCCTAGTTCCCGTTATCAAAAAAAACGGCTCCATTCGATTGTGTGGCGATTTCAAGGTGACCGCAAACAAGGCTTGTGTCACGGAGCCGTACTTAATGCCCAAAATAAGGGATATTTTCGCTAACCCGAATGGAGGTGAAGTTTTTAGCACCATCCACTTGAAATATGCTTACAATCAGTTGCCGCTTGACGACGAAACTAGAAAGCTCTTGGTCGTAAACACGCATAAAGGCTTGTTTTGCTTTAATCGACTGCCTTTTGGTGTCGCCTCTGCTCCTGCTATTTTTCAGAGACGTATGGAGGGCATTCTGCAAGGCATTCCGGGCGTTCAAGTTTACTTGGACGATGTTGTAATCGCGGAGAAACACGATGACTCCCGAACGCTGCGTAAAGTTTTCGAACCTTTCCGACAGCACGGTATCAAGTTGCATCCGCGGAAATGTAGGTTTCGACAAGCAGAAGTTGAATTTCTGGTACACCGGATTAGTGCGGATGGTTTGTTACCTAAAGCGGACAACATGAATGCGATAACGCGGATGCCGAAGCCAAAGTGTGTAACGGAACTGCGGGCATTTTGGGGGCTCGTGACCTACTACCACGCATTTCTGTGCAACCTGGCCACTCTTCTTGAACCACTGCATGAACTGCTGAGGAAGAACGCCCGCTGGCAGTGGGGAGCGAGTCAAGACAACGCTTTCCGAGCAACCAAGCGCCTGCTTCAAGAAGCGGAGTTTTTGGGGCGTTACAATCCAAATAAGCCTATTTTTTTGGAAACCGATGCATATTCATGTGACGTCGGCGCAGTACTATATCACAGGGTGAATGGGCAAGATCTGCCAATCGGGTTCCGTTCGCGCACTCTGTCACCCGCGGAGCGGAATTACTCTCAAATTGAGAGAGAGGCTTTGGCTGTTGTGTTCGGTGTCACAAAGTTCCGGCAATATCTGCTCGGGAATCGGTTCACACTCGTCACAGATCACAAACCTCTCCTAAGCCTTTTCAGCCCTGAAAAGCTGGTTCCAGCCATGGCCGCGGCGCGGATTCAGCGTTGGTTCATTTTGCTAAGTGCGTACAACTATAAAATACAGTTCAAGCCAGGCAAGGCGTTGATTCCAGCGGATACCCTCAGCCGCTTGCCTGTACGCCAGGGTTATGACGCTAAGACTGCAGAAAATGACGCTCGTGAGTACGTTCTTTTAACACATCACTTAGACTCCGGGCCATTATCCGCCACCGACTTGGCTAAGATGACTGCAGACGATAGTCAACTCGCGCAAGTCCGCAATTACATTTACAAAGGCTGGCCATGCTCCTTTCAAGCTGCGCAGGAACCGTTACGCGCATATATGCACAGAAAGCATGAACTAACATGCAGCCATGAAATTGTGTACTGCAGGCATCGAGTAGTAATTCCCACGAGGGCGCAGCTACCAATGTTGCATATGCTGCATGATGCGCATCAGGGAGTTACGGCTATGAAAAACTTGGCCCGTTCCATATTTTGGTACCCACGACTCGATCAGGACATTGAGCAGCTGGTCAAAACTTGTCCAACGTGCATAGAAGGGGGGAGCATGCCCAAGGCCCTGCCGCCTATTCCTTGGCCGCAAACAGAGGATCCATGGTCGAGAATCCATTCTGCGGGCCCTTTGGAGGGTTACATGCTGTTGATTGTGGTGGATTCCCATACAAAATGGATTGAGGTAGCTGCAATAAAGATCGCCAGTTCGGAAAAAAAACAATTGAAGCCCTCCAGACAATGTTCAGTCGGTTCGGCTTGCCAAGGACACTGGTGACGGACAACGGTCCGCAGTTTACAAGCGAGGAGTTCGGGGCATTTATGAAGCGCAATGGCATCACTCGTGTGCGGACGGCTCCCTACAAGCCCCAGTCAAACGGCCTGGCGGAAAGGGCGGTGAGGACTGTGAAGCATGGTTTAAGCAAGAATACACGCGGTAGTTTGCAAGATCGTCTGGACCACATTCTTTCTCATTATCGTCGTACCCCTCTCTCAAACTGGAAAACCCCTGCTTCTACGATTCTCTCCTATGAACCACGTTATTTGTTGCACAATGTCGTGTCACGACCCTTCCATTCTGCAGGTTCGTGCAGCAGCGGAAAACCATTGCACAAAGAAATATGGTTCAAGAACTATGGTGCGGGCGACCAGTGTAAACCAGGCGTCATAGTCCACACAATGCTCGCGCATGACAACGCTAAAGGCAGCAGACGGAGGGACACATCGCCGCCACCTCGACCAGCTAAAGACCAGAGAGGGAAGCGTGGAAGGAGTAGACGTTAAGCTCGAGACGACCACTTAAACATCGGCAGCAGAAGACGGCGGCAAAGCACAGGTAGAGTCTCAGCCTCAAGTTCACGACAATAGGGACGGACAGGCTCAAGCTGACACGGACATTGCACCGGCACCCGACGCGCAAGACGATGGCTGTAGTGACCGACGGCGCTGAGGTGACCTTGCGTAGGTCGAAACGCAAGCCGCGGCCCTCGACCGCTTCGCTCCTTAAGGGGAAGAATTGTTGTAAAGCCGCATGCGCTGCCGACACGTGCCGTGCTTATCTACTCCGGGCTCACCGGATAAGTATGTTATCGCCTGAGGTATCGGCGACACCCCTAGCCAGGGGGGCTATAGAACCAACTAACATTTCAATAAAAACAGTCCATTCTTCGCCAACCTCGTGTCGATTCACTTCAAAAGTAAGCGATTACCATGACTGCCTGATTCCGTTCATATAATTCATCTCTCATTAGGCTACCGCCTTATAGAGCAGCGTACTTTATGACCATGCCTCTGGCGAGGCCTGTCGGAGCTATGAGGTGTAGCAACACAAGCACAATTTGAAGGACGAGACTGGGTCAGCGCAGGACAAGCAACTAGTTTATTGCATCCTACTTTACTGTTCTTTTTTTTATTTACAGAAATGGTGGATAAGAGCTACAAGAGTGACAAGAGCTACAGTAAGCCAGCTGCTTCAGGGTTCTCAAATCCTGCACAGTACGAGCAGTGCAGAGCACGTCTACAGAATTTTGCATATACCATGGCGCAACTAAATAGATGAAGCAAACAAATACTCATACTAAAGACAATACGTTGGAAGTATTGCTTATTGCTTTCTTTTTCTTCTCTTCCTCGCTTTTGATTATTTGCAAGCGTACGGGGTGCCATCAACGCCATTGTCTAGTCAGCACTGTTATCGACTTGTTTTTCACTTCAGCGTCATCTTTATTCCGTGCGCTCTTGCAAAAACTGCTCAACTAGTTGCCGGTATCTCCAAGAGCCAACACGGCGCTTTGCGAACCGCGAACATTCAAAGCACATCCCTCACCTTCGAGCTGCTCCTCTCTTTGCGGCGGAGTTGCTCCACTGCTGCGAAGCCGCAGAAAATGTCGACGGGAGGAGAGGCAGAGGCAACTAGTTCATCCTTAGACCCTGAAATTACCACAGCCACAGCGCCTGCAAAAGCGTTCACTGGTGAAGGTCAGACTGTGCCTGACTCCTCACCTGATGGGGCAGTAATGAAAGCTACAGAAGAAACCAGCTAAATAAGAGGCCCATCTCGCGAAGCATCTCGCACGTAATACTAGCAGTTTATGTCCACGGGCCGATAACCAATGCATTCCTGGTAACCAACAACATCTTCAATTGCAGGCAAGCCAGGCGTAGCCACAACGTACTAAAAGCTATGTAAGCTTCGCTCCCGCTTTCCTGATTGCAACAGAAGAGATTATTTATTGTCATATTTAGATTGCGGCGGTAGGTTCTCTCATTGCAAAACAGCATCCCTGCAGACGCAATTTTGTTTGTTGGGACGAGGCTTGCAATCGCAACATGCCTGGCCTGCTGTAGCCAAGCAGAAGCTTAGGCTATTTCACTTATATTCATGGTAGCGGTTGAGAACAGTGCCAACGGGACGAAAGACAAAACATAGAGAGACAACACACGGCTTGGCGCGCAAATGAAGGTTTAATGGCAACATAAAGGTATGAATACAGAGAAATCCACCAAAAACTGCGCACGTCACAACCACGCGACAAAAAAAAAGTGAGCAGAAAATCTACTAGCCAGGACCAAAGAATGGTGACTGTTCGCGCTAGTAGGTAATTTACATGAGGTTTCAATGTCGCAAAAAGCAGGGACAAGACAGAACGCAAGCACTAACTACCACTGAACACTTTATTGACGCTTAGAGGGTTTTTGAAGATACAATCAAGATCAGGGTGGACCACATGAAGGGTTATCAGGCTGACAATGTGAAATCTGACATCTCGAAAGCAAAAAAGCCAAACCTAAACCAATAGCAACCAAAAGAAAACCTAATGACATCTAAACACGTTTCATAAGTTCGCACAGTTTCCTGCATCCAAGAAGGCAATGACCAAAGGGCCATGAGGATGACCCTTTTCTGATTAGAAACTCGGGGGAAGTGGTCAAGCTCTTGAAAGTTCTTCAAGGAGAGAGCGTTGAATTCTTTTCCTCAGATGTAGGAACCTGTACTACTCTTGCCGCATCACAAGCCTTTAGAATGCATCGAAGGCTGCATTAATCACTTTGGCGCAGTAGCTTTTCAAAATGAATCAGCAGTGTCCGTTGATGTTTTTTTTTTAATTTACTGTCTTTTCATCTTACGTCAATGTTTGTAGATTGGAATGGAGAGGTATGTGTGAATTCGTTCTTGTATTGCTCCGGCCCTGAGTGATCTGTACCTTGCAAGCCTGGACAGGGCGCTCCGGAATGATCTTGCAGTAAAGTGGTCATAAGGACACTCAGATACGTAGATAACTACTAGGTATTGCTTTGGAATAGCGACAGAAATGCTCTTGGGTGTTAACGAGCAATGTATCAACTTTTGCCGAATGTCTTAAGCCACTGAAGATCAGAATGAGCTTCCTGTTCAGGGCACCATTCCATTTCTTGGCCTAAAACTAGCGGCCTTGATTCGCGTTTGCTGGATGTATGAGCGTAGGGTCTACAAGTCCCTCAGCCCCTCTCGTCCGCATATACGAAGCTGGTCAATAGAGGTGTGGTGAAGACTTTCCTTTCCAATGCAGTGAATAAGTCATGCACTTGCTTAATAAAATCAACAAAAGACGTTGCCTTCTTGGATGCGCGCAACTATGCGAACTTGTGAAACGTGCTCATGTTTTTAGGTTTTCTTTTGGATGCTATTGGCTTTTGTTTGTTTTTTGCTTTCTAGACGCCTGATTTCACATCGTCAGCCTGATAAATCTTTTTTAGTGGTTCCCCGTGCTCCTGTGTGTACCTTCATAAACCCTCTAAGCGCCAATAAAGCGTTCAGTTGAAGTTAGCGCACGTGTTATGTCTTCTCCCTACTTTTTTCGCTATGCAACCTCAGGAGCAAAGGCTAATTGCTTGTCTAAGTGCGAGAGTTCTTTATTCGACAAGGCCAATTAATGACGACTCAAGCGGCTGTGGGCGCTCTTCTTAATATAAAAGGCTTAAACTAGCTCACGCGTCATCCGGCCATGATGACGAAACAAAACAGCGATACTCATAAAAACTGGCGTGAATTTATATTTGCGGCCTTGCCCTTGCAAACGGTGACGCGAGTCACTATTAGGTAAGAGCACGACAGAGGTAGTTTGCACACAAAGCATGTTTGTCCTTTCGTCAGATGTAGAAAGCGTGTTGTGTACACATTGTCGTTGTCGTGAGGTGACGTGTACATCAGCCAGATTGACCAATGAGGTAATGTGCGGCTGCTCTAGTATGCAATTTATACGATGGTGACTCGCTTCACCACCTAGCAGTCACTGCCGCAAATATAGACGCATGCACTCTTTCCAAGTAATGTTGTTTTGTTTCCTGAGCATGACCAGGTAACTCCGGAGAGGTAGTTGAATCCTTTTATATTAAGAAAAGTGCCCACGGCTGCGTCAGTGATCCTTCATTAGCACTGTCGAATAATGAACTTTCTCACTTATACAAGCGGCTACCCTTCGCTCTAGAATAGTAGATATTTTCTCTGTAACCGCTTTTTCTCTGTGTGGTCGTGATGTGCGCAGTTTTCGGTGGGTTTCTCCGTATTTATGCTTCGCTATTCCATTGAAACTTCAATTGTTAGTCAATGCTTGTATTGCCTTCCTCTTTCTTTCGAGTCCCGTTCAGTTCACGCTTTTTTCTACCACTGTCAAAGAGCTGCTTCTATTTTGGCAGCAGCCGTTGTTAGAGTGACAATCAGGAAAGAAGAGGAATTCACCGTTTTGCAGCACACTATTTACTTCGAAAGTGGGGGGGGGGGGGGGTGAATGCGGTTCCAATTCGAGCGGTCAGAGGCAATATCCCTTAGCGAAAAAATGCCCACTCTAGAAATGCATTTCGAACATACTCTATTAATTTCATATTAATTTTCTATTTTTATTCCCTATACCTTAATACGAAAACGAATGCTTTCTGCTTGTGTGGAGTAATATTTCGAACATTCTTATAAATATGTCAAAATACAACTTCTGCCGCTTAGTATATTGTAGCGAAGAGAAAGTCGAAGCGCGATCGCCGCGTGGCGACGACGACGCTTCTGCTAGCGGACGTGCCTGTTTTTTGTGTTCTTGTGCTCCTATCCCCACCTGCGCTCGCCGCCGGCCTCTGCGTCAAGCAAGCATTTGGTGGACATGCTGGGTGACGCATCTCATGCAACGCACCCCGCCTCGCAATTCGAGCCCGGTACTAAGTCCTGGCCGTCGAGTTTTCTTGGAGCCCTCGGGAGAAACAGACTCGCGCTAGCCGACGTCAGCAAGGCCAAGCGCAGGAATTCGGACTCTTGCCCGAGGGATCGAGGACATTTAGGACCAACGCCACCATGCCGTCCCAGTCACAACAAAACGACCCCGCGATTGCGCTGAGGATCGTCTACGTGCCTGTCACCCCAAGATCTGTCGCCCCATCCCATGGCGATGGCCTTGATGATGTTGAAGGCTGGGTCCAGCACTATGAACAGGAATCTGGACATAATGGGTAGACACCCGACCAATGTCTGCAGAACCTGTACTTATCTTTAGATGCCACAGCTAAATACTGGTTCGAGATCAACGAGGCTTCGCTAACATCATGGAAGACGTGCAAGATCGAACTCGTACGCACATTCGCAAACCAGCACCGGCGACCGCATGCTGAAAATCTGCTCCACGCTCGTATCCAGGCTCCCACCGAGAGCGTGAGAAGTTTCGTCGAAGACGTACTGCGTCTGAGTGCCCGCGCTGACCCTCGGGCTACTGAAGAGAAGGTGCGGGCCTTGATGAGGGGTGTCCGGAATGACATCTTTGGAGGCCTCATCCGCAATACTCCTACCACAGTAGCCGAATTCGTCGCTGAAGCGACCAACATCGAGCACGCATTGGCGACAACAACCATGCAGCCACTTTCAGCGACTGAGCGCCCTTCCTGTCGTCTCAAGTCTTGCTTAGTCTGGCCTGAGCGGTGTTGGTCTCGCGGATTTTCGCGAAATTATCCGCAACGTCATCCGAGAGGAGCTGAAAAGGCTTTTCCCAGCTCCTGACCGGCCTGCATCTGTCTCCATCGCGACGGCTGTTCCGGACGAAATGCGACACGCGCTGGCGCCCGAAGACGTACCCATTGTAGCTGCAGCCGACCAACCATCTCTGAGCTACGCCGCCGCCGTCCATCGTCTGCCTGCCGTCCAATGTCAGTACCAGAACGCTGCCGATTCCGGCCCTCGACGCCACGAGTTCGTTCCGCTGTCTGATGAACGCCTGGAACCGCTGGACCGCAGGAAAATCGACATCTGGAGGACTGCAGACCGGAGGCCGCTGTTTCCACAGCGGCGAGCCTGACCACATGTACCGCTACTGTCCGCACCGCGAACTCGGCCTTCGAGGTTTCAGCCGGGCTGATCCGCGCCCCCACCATGCTCAACAGCCCCGCGAGATACAGGACTACCTTCGACGCTCTCCATCACCAGTGTCAGCTCCACCTCGCACCTCCCGGTCACCGCCCCCTCGCCGATCGTCACCCCATTCTCGCGGATCTCGTCGTGAGAGCCTTTCGCCACTTCGAGAAAACTAAGTACGGCGACGCCTGGAGGTGGCGTTGCCGGTGTTGCACGCAGTAAAGAACCTGCGCCTACGTTGGAATGTCCCAGCTCGACCGATGGCACCCTTGGAAGCGAAGACTGTTCTGTGGTCTCTAGCAATGTAAAAGTCTTAATCGACGGTCGTGACATAACGGCGCTTATCGACACCGGCGCCGATTACTCGGTCTTCAGCGGCAACTTCTCTCGTCGTCTTCGCAAGGTTACCACCCAGTGGGACGGCCCGCCCATCCTCACCGCGGGAGGTCACCTCGTAAACCCTGTTGGCAAGTGAACTGCCCGCGTAGAGATTCATGGTGACACGTGTCCCGCCACATTCGTGATCTTGGAGAATTGCTCCAAGGATGTTATTCTTGGCATGGACTTTCTCCGTGAGTATGGCGCTGTAATCGACGTATGGAGGAACAAGTTCACCCTCCGCGCACGTTCTTCATCGCCAATACCTCCTCGAGCCCCCCGCGCTGCGATGAAGGTTGATGCCGACCATGTTCACTTATTGCCGTTGTCGACAGTTTTCCTGACGGTACGAGCCGTTACAACCGCATGTGGCGACGGCGTTCTCGAAGGAAGTGTCCAGATGCTACTCACGCGGGGCATTGGCGTAGCGCGAGGGTTCGCCAATGTTCAACGTGGGCGTGCCAACATTTTAGTGACCAACTTCAGGAACGAGCCGCAGCACCTGACGAAAGGGGTAGCTGTAGCCCAACTGGACGAACTTAGCGACGTTCGCTAAGCTGCTGCGCTGGCTGAGGAGAAGACACCACCCGGGTCATGTGACCCTACAACGTTGCCCCTGGACATCGATCTCAAGCTTGAGCCTTCCCACACACGCGAACTGCTCTCTCTTTTGCATCGGTACCACAACTGTTTCGCAACGACATCCCGAGTTCGCCAGACGCCCGTCGCCAAGCATAGAATTATTGCCGATACCGCCACGCCCCCGATTGCACAACCGCCGTATCGCGTGTCCTTGAAGTAGAGGGAAGCCATACAAGAGCAAGTGCACGAAATGATTAACGACGACGTCATCCAGCCATCCAACAGTCCGTGGGCCGCCCCTGTAGTACTGGTCAAGAAAAAGACGGGACCCTTCGATTTGGCGTCGACTTCAGGCGACTCAACAAGGTAACCAAGAAGGACGTGTGTCCACTACCTCGCATCGATGACACTCTCGACCGGCCGTCTCCTTCATACCCGCTATTTTTGTCCATTGACTTGAAGAGTGGATACTGGCAGATTAGTGGATGAGCGCGACCGCGAGAAGACCGCATTTATAACA
This sequence comes from Amblyomma americanum, assembly GCF_052857255.1. Classification (NCBI taxonomy): domain Eukaryota; kingdom Metazoa; phylum Arthropoda; class Arachnida; order Ixodida; family Ixodidae; genus Amblyomma; species Amblyomma americanum. The sequence goes on from NC_135502.1 coordinate 32,531,184, forward strand.
CCGGATGGGCTCTACGAATTTAAGGTCATGGCGTTTGGCCTGTTTACAGCGCCCACGACATTTCCACGAGTCATAGATACTGTGCTCGCCAGACTAAAGTGGAAGACGTTTCTCGTGTATCTGGGTGACGTTGTCATCTTCTCCAGCACTTTCGCTGACCATCTTGTGCGCCTTGAAGCGGTTCTTCAAGCTCTCCTGACCGCCGGACTCACGCTCAAGCCTTCGAAGTTCCGCTTCGCATACAGTGAGCTGAAGTTCCTAGGCCATATCGTCAGCCATATGGGTGTGAAGCCAGATCCAGAGAAAACGGCTGCCGTAGAATCCTTCCCTCCACCATCCGACAAGAAGACTGTCCGCAGCTTTCTCGACCTCTGCGCGTATTTCAGACGTTTCGTTCGCAACTGCGCCCATATCGCAGCGACCCTTTACTGCCTTACGAAGGATAGCGTCGATTTTGAGTGGACCGAGGAGCAGCAATCAGCATTCAGCCAATTAAAGCACGCCCTTGCAGCGCCTCCCATATTAGGGCATTTCGATCAAGACGCCGACACTGAGCTCCACACGGACGCCAGCAACAAAGGACTAGGGGCATTGCTTGTGCAATTCCAGGACGGCGCCGAGCGGGTTATTGCCTACGCCAGCCAAGATCTTTCGAAGGCGGAGGGCAATTACTTGAAAACTGAAAAAGAGTGTCTTGCTGTCATCTGGGCGATCACCAAATTCCTGCCCTATCTGTACGGTCGCCCTTTTCGTGTCGTTACCGACCACCATTTGCTGTGCTGGCTCGCCAATCACAAGGATCCCGCATGCCGCCTTGCTCGGTGGAGCCTGCGGCTACAGAAGTACGACGTCACGATCATCTACAAATCCGGCAGCAAACATCATGATGCTCACTGTTTGCCTCGAGCCCCCGTGAATCCGGCGCCAGGAGGCGATAATGACGACAAGGATGGCTTCATTGGGGCATTGGACACGGCAGATATGGCTGCTCGGCAACGCAACGATCCTCAGATTCGTCAGCTCATGACACACCTGGAAGGTCCCGAAGACGTGGTGCCCCGCGTTTTCCTGCGTATTCTGCCTACGTTCCGGATTCAGCACGGTGTATTGTACAAGCAGAACTTTGACAGCAGCCCGAGGTCATGGCTCCTTGTTGCGCCGGATGACCTGCGCGCCGAGGTGGCCGAAGCTTGTCATGATGATCCTACAGCTGGTCACCTTGGCTACAGCCGAACACTTGCACGTACTCGAGAAAAGTATTATTGGCCGCAACTTCCTAAGTACGTCTGTCACTACGTGAAAACTTGTCGAGAGTGCCAAAGGTGGAAAAGACTTTCTACACGACCAGCTGGTCTTCTTCAGCCGTTCGACCCACCGCATGCTCCGTTCCACACAATCGGAATGGATTTTCTCGGCCCATTTCCAACGTCGCAGTCGGCTAACAGGCACGTTATCATAGTCACCAACTACCTAACCAATTCAGGAGAACAAGCTGCCGGGCTAGTTGGCGATGCATGTTGTAAACTAGGGAGCGCAAAATACCGGACGACGGACAGAGTAAGGGACACAAAAAAACACAAAAAACAGGTTCACGAGCGCTCGTGAACCTGTTTTTTATGTCCCTTACTCTGTCCGTCGTCCGGTATTTTGCGCTTCCTAGTTTACAACATACCTAACCAGATACGCCAAGTCCCGAGCACTTCCGTCAGCGATGGCTGCTGAGCCAGCTCAGTTTTTTTATTGAGTGTATTGTGCTCCGTAACGGTGCCCGTGCCGTTTTGATCACTGACCGGGGTGCCGCGTTTCTGGCACAGCTCACGAAGGAGATCCTCCGTCTCAGCTGCACCAGCCACCGCCGAACTACGGCGTACCATCCGCGAACCAATGGGCTGACGGAGAGGCTGAACAAGACGATAGCCGACATAATTTCCATGTATGTGGACACCGCCCATCGCAGTTTGGGATGAGGTACTGCCCTACGTTACATTCGCGTATAATACCACTGTCCAAGTGACGATAGGTATGCCCCTTTCCAACTGGTGCATGGCGGACAGGTCACCACGATGCTTGACGCTATGTGGCCACACGAGCCGTCTGTCGACGTAGTCGATGATACCCGTCTAGTCGATGATATCCGTCTAGTCTGCGAACGCTCGGAGGAAGCTGGACAACTCGCTCGACTCCACCTTCAGCACCAACAGCATACAGACGCTCGTTGGTACAATCTTCGTCGACGTGACGTCTATTTTTACCCTGCGGTCAAGGTCTGGGTGTGGACGCCGGAACGCCATCGAGGTGTCTCCGAGAAACTCATGAACCGCTACTTCGGCCCGTATACAGTTCTTCGCCGCATTGGTGAACTGAACTACGGGGTGCTGCCCGAAGGAATGTGACCGTTGTCTCGTCGTTCCCCCCGCCCTGAAATTGTCCACGTAGTAAGGCCTAAGCCGTATTACGCGCGATAATCGCCTGCATTTCCCACTGCCTTCTACATCGGCCTGCAAGATTTCTGGGCCCGTGTGTGCATTTCCGCCACGTGTTTTTTGCTCTCGGGTTAGCATCGGGACGATGCTTCTTTATAGGGGGAGGTAGTGTAGCGAAGAGAAAGTCGAAGCGCGAAAGCCGCGACGCTGCTGCTGGCTGACCTGCCTGTTTTTTGTGCTCCTGCTATCACCTGTGCTCGCCGCGTCCTCTACGTCAAGCAAGCCGTGACAACGATATTTATTATACATCGACAAAAGCTGAAAAGTACAATAAATACATCACACTGCATTAAAAATGTGCTCAGATCGTCTTAAAAATAGCTTCCAGTCGGCTTTACCAGGCGAGACTGATTAAAGTTTGCAACGACAGAAGCAATCACTGACAAACCGGCAGAACCGTTTGATCGATGACGCTTTTAATAGGTAAGCATCTATCATGCTTAAGGTAAGCGTGATGGATGTTAAGGACAACAAGGACAAGTTAAGGAAACGTAGTGAGCCATGGAAAGAAAAATATTAGGTGTAACGTTAAGAGACCGGAAGCGGGAAGAGGGGGGGGGGGGGGGGAGAAGAAACACGGGTTAATGACATACCAGTGGAAATCAAGAGGAAGAATCAGGCTTTGACAGGGCATGTAATGCGAAGGCAAGATAACGGCTGGTCCTTAAGAGCAACCGAGCAGATTCCAAGAGATGGCAAGCATAGCGGGAGGCGGCGGATGAGACCAAGAAGTTTGCGGGGCTACGGTTGCCGCGGCTGGCAAAGGATATGGTAAATTTCAGAGACATAGGTGAGGCTTTTCCCCTGCAGTGCGCGTAGTCAATCTGGTGACGATGATGACGATGTTCGCTGAAGTAGAGAATTCAGCTGTTTGAATAACTGGTGCGTCTAAGGAGCATACCTGGAGGCGTAGTTTCCTGAACAAATGTCAACATGCGGTCATTTATAAAGTGGCCACGTGAAAGTTGGTAGCACCTTCAGCAGTTTTCGCCGATGAGGAATGTTGAGCCGTCATAAAATTTATCTTATTAAAGTGTAGCGAAACCTTGCGACATTTATTGATGAAGGTCTAAACATTATAGGTATGCCTGAAAATATAATTTTATTTACAAACTCTTATTTGTTATTTGTAATTATTTGTAAAATTTTATTTACTATGAAAAAGGCGAATGCATAAAATTATAGCCTCAAGACGAGACCCGCGCTTGCGATGTAGTTGAACCAGAGCTCGCCGAAGACCCCTAATAAATTCAAGGTCGTTATCGAAAAATGGCGCATGAAATCATACAAAACACCCAATTAAGCTTACAAGGGTCAAAGCACAATTACGTTTTTCTCAGTCAAAGGGAACAGACAAGCAGCACTCATCTAAGGGGCCTATGCGTGTAATTAGATGCAGGAAAGACCGTGTCAAAGCCGCATTCAGTATAAGTATATTTAGACGGCCAGTGTTGCGCAGAATGCCGCGCGGAATTTCAAAATTTATGTTGCGACTCAGGCTGTGCAGGCGACCATATCGAATGCCCGCTTGATTGCAGTGTGTGGTCCTCCCACTGCACAAAATTCTTATAGGACGCAAGTGCACCGAGTCTTGAAAAAGGGAAAGGGATCGTGCACCCCCGCTGTCGGTAGTCTTCGCTTCATAGTCAGCCGTTAATGTAGCGGAATCCACAGCACGGCTGTGTGCTGGCTGTTTTCTCGCACTGATGAGTACATTTAAGTCATGTCAAATGCTCGACATTACGGCACCCTAAAAGGAAAATTGACCGTTTTAACTGCTTTTTAAAATCTTTTCAGCGTTCGTGTACCGTCCTATGGAGTCTTAGTAGTATACGGGATTTTTTGTAATCTCACCGCCATCCACATACAGCGCCGTCACTGCAACTAACTCTTTAGTTCACGCTCTGCAGCTGGGTGTCCTAAGGATAAACCATCGCCCCTTAAACGGATTCTAACATTCATCTGAGCCGTCAATGCGCATTTCTATTTACTACTGATGACAAAAAAGTACAGCATCATAAATAGGCATTGATAAACCATGATGTTAGCGAACGGAATGAAAGCCAGCACTTTGTGCGGTCTGCGGTGGCTTCTATGTAACAATCTGTTCTCTACCATAATATGGCACCAGCAAGCATGGTTATCCTAGCCTTGGCACCATTCGAGTGCTATCTTTTTAGACCCCGAAGAACAATCAACCAAGGTGTGACCATTATCGTTCCTGTTATCATGTTTTCGGTACAAAGGATTTGAGATTGGGGGCGACAACAAAGATAATGAGGGGTTCGTTGCTTATTGGGGCACAGGGGTAGATATTTCTGTTCTTAGTGCCGTACGGAAATTTCACCACCCATTCGGCAGGCGTGGTGACAATAGGAATAAATAGGTGGAAACCCGAGATTTTAATGCACGTCTGCTAATATGCACGATCTTCCAAATACTGCTCCTAATTTACAGGGCATTCAAAGCTTTTTTTTTCTTTGGTTTGGTTTAAGAGGGTTTAAATTCCCAAAGCGACTCAGGCTATGAGGGACGCCGTAGTGAAGGGCTCCGGAAATTTCAACCACCTGGAGTTCTTTAACGTGCACTGCCATAGCACAGTACATGGTCCTCTAGAATTTCGACCACCGCAGCCGAGATCAAACGCGCGTCTTTCGGGTCAGCAGCCGAGCGCCATAACCACTGAGTCTCCGCGGCGGCTCAAAACTTTGCGTTCTAAATTTATTTAAAACAAACAATGAGCACTAGACGAGAGCCGTTACCGGTTGCAAGTTTTCGTACGCTAGGAGGACACAAAGTTAGAAGATTATTGTTGTCGTGAACAGCCTAATTAAATAAAATGAATAATCGTTTTAGCCATTGCAGTTGGAGCTTACCTTGCGCATCTATATACTAGAAACTTGGAAGCGGTCATATTACGACACTGCTCTATTTGGTCGAATCCTCCTAGCAGGCATGTGGTTGATAACTGTTGCCTCACGTTCGGCTATCGAAAGAGTCCCAGGCCGCAGGCAACCCCTGGGTCACACAAGGGAGGGGTTTTGTGCCGAACACCACCGCCCTGAATGCGTAATTACGCTGATTGAGCTGAAATTTTGGAAGCGAATATCTCAGAGCGTGTGTGTTAGAAACCTACCAACTTGAGTAGTCTAGGACAGGCGAGAGGTTTTATATTTCCAACTAAGGTATGCACGCTAGGCGCAGTAGGTAAAAATTTATTCGTCGACTTTGTTTACTTAAACCTCAACGACAATTATCCTCTCAGTTTAAGCCCACCGGGGCACATAACCAATGCGGAACATCATTAGAAAGCTTTCATGTAATGCTTATCGCTTTTTTTTATTCTCTACGCTCTAATATGAAGAACCTGTGTAATTAAATTCATCGCCACTTTCTCACTTAGGCCAGTTTCTTTAAGGCACCACACCACACTCCATCGCATCCAGGGGTCGTATTCCATCTATTTCTTTTTTCCATTTAATTTGGCCGTAACGTCAATGAGACGAAAGTAGCAGCAGGTGGGAAAGCTAAGGGACAATCACTGGCCCAGCTGATCCGATCACGGCACCGCCACTAGCCCCAGTACTGCCGCGCGCATCCCGTCACGTTGAGTCACACGCACCACGCTATGCCAGTTCGTCGCCCAAACGATGTCCGGTTTCATTTCCGAGACTGGATTAGCGCAATAAAGCTCGTCGCCATATCAAACGTGTCCTTGCGCTCCGTCATTCGTGGGCGTTTGCGCTGGTCCGCCTTGCGACACGAACTAGAGACGCTGGAGGGCATGTTTCTGCGACGACAGGAGTGACGTTTCTTTTTTTTCTTCTTTTTTTAAATATACTGCGTCAGTGGAAGAAGAGACTAATGAACAGACGAAACAGAATGGAAAAGAAATGAATAGTTGCAGAATACGGCCTCAGATCGTCATTGGTATGATATGAATGCGATTTTCATGAGGGAGAGTGTATTGGGGGGAAGGTTTCTAACAGCTCGCATTTTTCAATTTTTAATAATTTATAGTCCCAACCAGCGCGGTGAACACTTCGGACATTACAGCACTTACCTCTGCAGGCTGTTGGTGAAGAAATAGGGCAGGTTGATGACAACAATGGGGCGCAATATAGCCTACATTTTAGGGCGCAAAAAGCGCAGTCTTCAGATACTTCTTTCCCTTCAGAAACAACTGTAAATCCTATAGGTCGAGGTCTGGCTGTAGAAGCAAAGATCAAACCATCATGTAACTATGGCTGCCACAGTGCAGCGTTGGTCTCCCAACCGCCTGGGGCCAACCCTTTTCATGCTAAGGTCCTGGGTATTTCTACGCACAAAATCTACGCTCAAATGCACGAAATTTCGATGGTTTCAGTGCATAGCGCGCTTGTTTAACAGTTGGGTCACGTTTCGAGAATTGTTCCGGCTCAACACATCACTCACCTGAGAGATATAAGGCCTCAATCTGTTGTGTACGCTAGTGAATGAGACTCATGCTACGAGGGGAGCTCGTATGTCTTTACAATTGTAATGTTGCTGACCTGTGTATACCTTCTTTGTTTTCACGTGACCAATGGCGGCACTGTTGCCGGATGCTGTGGGCCTCTAGAGCTTGTCAAGCTGCGGCTTATTTTTCCTGAGGCCCCCTGATCTATGTAACAAGAAATAAACCGAAATAGAAACCGCAGTGATGAGCCCACATCTCATCCGCGGTGGCGATACGGCGTGGAAGGGCGCATCCGGATTCTCATTAATCACCTTCTGACGGAGCCTGCGATATCCCTGCCATGCGACAGCCTGTCGGGAAGGGAGGCCGCGAGGGCGATCGCTACCTCCTTCTCACGAGTTGAACTGGGCGCTCTGAGCGAGAGGCCGTCCACCTGTTATCCCTCGTGTATGACTGCAGCCGTGTACCATTTTCCCCGGAGTGGTAGGAGCCTGCAATGTCGACGTAGAAGACGTGATTTTTTTGAGCTATAGTGGCGGTGCAGGGCATCCTGGCGTCGGCCATTATGGTCCTCCTTGTTCATCTTAGTCGGAAGGGGTCGAACGTAGGGGGCGCGTCTCCACAGTTCGGGCACTCGAACACGTTCCATCGTATGGGGGTCATGTTTGATATGTAACCTGTCTAAGAGGCGGCGACTGGGCCTGGTCTGGACGAGACGCGTGTATTGGTAAACGAGATTCGCCTGGCGAAGTTCCCGATAGGTGTTCACCACCCCCAAAGCGTGTAGTCGTGCTTTGGAAGCGGAGATCGGGAGGTCCAGGGCTCTTTTGAAAATTTTGCGGAGTACAACCTCCAAGCATTCTTCGTCAGGTTTCCGTGACTGGAGGTAAGGAGTCGAGTACAGTACTCGACTAGTTACGAAGGCATGGGGGAGCCGCACCATATCCTTACTTCGCAAGCCCCCTCGCTTGTTGGAAACGCGGCGAACCATTGGACCCACCTGGTCGCCGACTTTTCGGAGTTTGGCAAGGGTTGGGTCTGCAAGCTTAGTAATGAAGAGACCGAGCATTCGGAGCTCCTGCGCTTCACGGATGGGGCCACTGGTGAGAGAGAGCTGAACGGAGATTGCGCATTTCGGGGAATGTCGAATATGCACAAATTCGGACTTGGACGGGGAGCACTGGAGGCTGCAGTACGTAGCTTAGTGGTCTATTATGCTCGCTGCTGCTAGCAGGCATTCCTCTATCTCTCCTATGTTTCTCGTAGTAGGCCAGATGGTGATGTCATCGGCATACTGTGTATGCTGAACACCGCCGATACCCACCAGCTGTGCCGGAAGGTGCATCATGGCAATATTAAAAAGAAGCGGGGCAATACAGCGCCTTGTGCTGTTCTCCGCGTTCCCATCTCAAATGGGCCGTACTCGGTTCCCTGTATGCGTATATAGGCCAAGCGGTCTGTTAAGAAATGTTTGATGTTGTTGAATGTACGAGGACCGCAGTTGTTCTCGCTAAGATGTTTTAGTATGACGCCATGTTTAACATTGTCAAACGCGCCCTTCAGATCGAGTGCTAGGACTGTCTTGTCATTGTGTGGGTGTTCTATGGGTTTGGGAACCTCGCGATAAAGCTGTAAAAGAATGTCTTGTGCGGACTGATGAGGTCGGAAGCCGAACAAGATGTCGGCGAAGGTGCTCTTCCTCTCGAGATATTCCGAGAGGCGGTCACGGACCATCGTTTCCATCTGTTTCCCTACGCATGAAGTGAGGGAAATGGGCCGGAGGTTATCTTAGTTTACCGGTTTCCCTGCCTTCGGCATAAATGATGTCTTCCGATCGGGTGGGAACGAAGTGTCCATGGTCCAAATGGCGTTGATATATTCAAGTAGGGTTTCGTATGCCCGATCGGGAAGGTTTTCCAACAGTCTGACTGTGCCCTTATCCCTCCCGGCCGCCTTCCCCCTGCGCATTTTGGCAAGATCCGCTCGAAGGTCGTGAAGCTGGAAAAGCTGATCCAGTTACGGATTATCGCTGCCTGCATACGAATAATCCTGCCCGCGCGTGTCTTGATCCTGATTGAGGTATTGTGAGCGTAAGACGTTCGCTAGCTGCTCAGTGTTTCCTTGAAAGTTGTGCATCGCGCGAGTGAGGTGTTTCTGGGTTTCCTAGCATGTCTGTGTAAGGTCTATGAGACTCCTAAAGAGCCGCCAAGTGTTTCGGCTCAACGTCTGTCTTGCTGCGCTGTTGGATCTATCTAACCAGTTAGTGTCAGCGAGCTGGGCAGCATACTCGGCAGCTTGCTGGGTGAGGTCAGAGATGCGAGCGCGGAGTTTACGATTGTGTTTCTGCCACCGCCATCTTTTAGTGAGGCTGCGGCGAGCTTCCCAGAGGTGCATCAGGTGGTTATCCACGTCCGATGCACGCTCGGTAAGCTGGATCTGCCTTTCGTGTGAACGGAGTGTTTGCTTGAGTCCGTGTGCCCAAGTGGAGTAGAGTTGCTCCAGGAGAGAAGTTATTGGGAGGGCCTGGCGGAAAGCATTCCAGTCGGGAAGTTTGGATTGTGCAAGGGGGCGATGTAAGCGTCGAGTGTAAATGACAGTGTTCAGTATGCAGTGGTCGCTACCGAGGTTGTCCTCAGTGTTTATTCGCTCTGCGTGTCGGATGTGTTTCGTGAGGGTAAGGTCGGGGCAGGTGTCCCGAGTGACGGAATTCCCTACACGAGTTGGGTCGACGGGGTCGGTTAGAACAGTGATGCTCAGCGTAGATATAAGTTCGGCCAACTTACGACCACGCGGCTCTTCCTTGCGATAGCCCCACACGGAACAGGGGGCGTTAAAATCACCCACTGTAATGAGGGGTCCGCGACCCGCGATCCTTAGCGCTGCGCTAAAGATATTAGAGAAACTGACGTTTTTTTTAGTTTCGGGGCGCAGTAGATATTAAGAATGTGTGCGGGGCTATCTGTTCGCCGTAGAGGAAGGAGAGAGACCATCACGTACGAATATTCCAGATTTAGGTCGAGATTAACCTCCTGCGCTGTGTAGGCCTTATGGACTAGGATACAGGTGAACGGGTCTCGTTGAAAAGTGGTGCCAAGACCCGGGGCCACTGCCGGTCGGGTTGCCCGGTTGTTGCAGCCATCGGAATTTGGCTTTGCAGTCTTGCCGTAAGATGGCCGCCACCGCAGACGATGCAGGAAGGAGTGCACTCTTGGGTTGCCATGTTGCCGTCTTCGAAAACTGCGACCATTTGGGCGCAGTGTCCACAGTGAGTGTCTTGAGGGTTCGGGCATAAGTCCACGCGGTGACCGATGGTGCTGCATTGGAAGCACGCGGGAATAGTCCGCTCCATTCTGATGGTCGGCCACGCCAAAGTCGACGGTGAAGTCTGCAGGGGGATTATTACGGTCCATGAGCAGGAAACTTCTATCATCCTGAAATTTTGAGTCCAGTGGCGTGGAGGAGAGATAGCTTTCATCCGCAAGCTGGGCAAATCGACGATTGCCCTGATCACCTTTTTGGGGCATAGAGTACCACGTTACGTGCAATATAACAGTGTGGTGACAGTGGTGCGCGAATATAAATGCTGTGGCAGAACACGCGCAAAAAGAAGGGCATGAAATCGCTTGGGATTACGTAGAAATCTTTGCTACCGAAAGAAGCCTCCCAGCTCGACTGCACCTGGAATCACTGATCATTTAGTTAACACCGAACCATATCAAGAGGACTAAGGGGAGTCTTCACCCGGCTTACGCAAAATCATTACGTCGACTTTTCAAAGCTTCTTAAGCTGCTTCTTACTCGGCCGGTTCTTCACTGTGAATAGGGGTTCCGAAACGCCAACTAACTGTTTCTTGACACTTGGTCAGTGACCCAAGACTTGTTCAACCATGCTACTACCTAACCAGACGGTGTACCTTTAAACCCTGGATTACATAAACCAAACTATAACTGTGCTCAAATTTTATATATTAGATGCAGAGAGAGATAACTGATAACAGGTGTTTGGGTCGTCCACAGAAGGCAAAGTTCTTTGTGTCAGGGGTGTGAGTCTCTTCCCAAGTGTTTTTTCCTCTTGACACTGAGTTCTTACACCTTGGTTACGAGCACAAATACAATTAGCGGTTTTGATTTAAAAGCGGCGCAAATCAGTTTCATATTGATGCAAATATAACAGGATCTTTTTTTGGCATGAACGGTATAAATATTCATGCTGTCAACACAGCTAATGTTTATACGAGGTACACAGCCGTGTAATAACCAAAAATATCACTAAAGCTCCGCAGAACTGAGCCTTCATACTTTGCACTGATCCAGGTGTAGAATAAAAGTGGCAAAGTACCTGCTATCCAAATTAAAGAGAACAGAAATTTTGAGTCTTTGCCAAAGGAGGCTGTTCGCAAAAAAAAAACTAGGAAAAGAGAAGAAAAAGTTAGCCTTTTTTCTTTTTTTTATCATGCAGGAATTTTGTTCGTTTTTTATCTACATGGCTGAGGCAACGAAAAGGAGATAGCCTCAGTAAGTGCTTTAAGGGCGAACTGATCGCAAAGAAATGCGCAGACACTTCTCCGCGTTATCATTGCTTTTATCTCGCTTTCATGGTGGGAGTCAGCAGAACGAACAAATCTGCACGTGTGCGTCCGGGAACAAAGGGCTGGGTCGGCCGCAGTTGGGAACCTTCGAGCGGCGCTGTGCTATTTTCGCGCCGTCCTCTGCACACACTCACAGCGCTAGCTGCGCAAGAGAAGGTGGGCCGGTTTCACAAAAAAAAAATGGCCTCTAATTTACTGTGGCGTCGCCTGGTCACTGCTTTCGCGGTGCGTGAGCGTGATGCCACTCAGTCGTGGCAGGGGTGGGGAAATCCCAACAGTTAAAAGAGCCTTGCAAAAGCCGCCGTAAATGCAAGCGCAAGAGACGACTACATCAAGATACGGAGCTGCGTGGCCATAAAGCGGAGCGTAAGAGTCAATAGCGAGAGGATCTTTACACATGAGCACACGATGGCGAAACAAGACAACTGCACTAGAATCAGGAAGTGCACGCCTGCGATCTCGAAGACGATGGGCGCAAGGAAGAGGCGAACCGCAATGGCCCCACCCGGACGTTTGAGCGCCATTTCAACGTCAGCCCATTCCGTATTGGTGTATTCGATCCGCGAGAAGCTCTCAGAAAACTGCTGTGAGTTTCACTGGTAGCTGTAAACCTAACAGCTTAATTTATCAGTAATATCACGGCAAAATAATGTTCAGCAACCAGCTAGCTAGAGCTTAAATTCGCAGGATCTCTCAAGGTCTCCTCCAAATTTTTTACGCGTTTCACATTTTTCACACACTTTTGCAGCTTGGCTTCAACAGCAATCGAGATATCGAATTCTTTGCATCCTCATTTCTTGCACCCATATTTTTCATCCTCCTGAAAACTGCGGCCCAAACTGCATAGGACGACTGCGCATTGAAGAACGCTCTAGTTTCTTGCCAAATTCTTACTTGTACGATCACCATCGGTCCTGCTGTTGCCACCACCACCCCCAATGTAGCGCCCCCTGAAAATACAATACCTGAAGAACCTCACCTCCCTTGTCTTGCGCCTGCAGTCATGTGCCCTGCTCACACTACAGCTCAGATGCAGGCAATGCTAAAAAGGAAACGCTAACGCGTGTCGCTCACAGCAAGCAGCGAGCCTCTAGCTGTTAATGTTATAAGGTCATCGCGTGGCCATCACAAAGGGGGCTTGCATTCGATTATGGAAATTGAAACTGTTCAAAGAACCCTGTATCTGGTCCTAGAAACTATAATACACGTCGAAGATGCGATTCGGCGTGCAATGAGATTTTGCTTTCTAAACCTGACGAAAAGCGAATAGAAAAGGGTACGTCTCCTACATTATCTGTTGTGTCACGTTTAATTCTGCTTTCCCCGTATTTCAAACGCTGGTCCACACTATAGAGAAATGCAAGGCAGCAGTTTGGCGTCGGCATTGTGTAATGAAACGAAACAATGATCAAAATTTGCATTTTTATCGTTCAATTCGGTCACCTTCAGGTACGGTTAATGGTCGTACACCGCGTAGAGTAGGACCAGCAACGGACTTTTCTTGTCTAGGCTTGCTCGAAATCATGCATTTGTTTCTCAGTCAGTCTTTCACGATTTACGGTTAAAATTTGAAAGGCTACATCTGAAGGGATTACGCGCAAAATACTCCAAGAAGGCGCCGCAGAGAAAATACGGTCCGAGTTGTGCAGCCAATCTTCGCCACGTACGTGCCCTGAGAGAGCAACCGTCAAACCGCTCAGGCGAATCAAACAGCTCAGGCGAATCCGCACTGCGTTTCAGACATTCAGTGCCTGCGCTAGCTCTAGAACTTGAGAGACGCTGAAAGGTATCTCATGATTTCTTCCCGTGCAGATGCTTTTGTTAAGCTCTGCGTAAAGGGCGGCGCGGGCAGCTTCCCAGGGAGCCACATTGTTCAATAACACATTGTCGTAATGTTTTTGCTCTTTGCGCCCCCAGGTCATTACTAAAAAAAAAGAGCAGTCGGGCTGTCGGAGTTATCGCTGCTCACAACGTCAGGTAGGCCACAGTTGAGCGACCGCATGCCTCTCTTATCACTACGGCCTGTTCTGTTCGAGAGCTCTTTCCGAGCCGATCTTTGTACTTTTATCAAACGACGCACCTTGCGCTGTCAGAAAGCGACGCCCACCTGCTTTTTCCGAAGGTACGAGATCATGCTACTGCACGCTATTTTTGCTCCAGCTTGCAAATAACGAATGAATCGTAAGTTTTCCCTACCGCCATCTGAAGCGGAATGATTCTGCGCTTCTCAGCACCAACAACCTGCAAAAGCAATATAATCACCATTGATGCGTCGAAACGCTTCGATTTTGGCAGCATAAATTAGAGCTGCTGTTCATTTCTCCAAATAAGCCAGTGATAAAAATAATTAACACAAGAGATGTAAAGTAACAAGAGTGAGCAGCCCGTGAGTGACTAATCTATTCCTAAAACGTGACAAACACGGCACAAATTATTACCGTTGAAAGTACAGGCACCTACCCATTCGCACTACCCGTTACAGAGGCCGTATATTCGAATTTAGGCAGCATCACGTCATGATCACTTCGTCGAACGCTCTGTCGTCTCGGAATAAGCAATATCATGACCTTGATTATTTCGTACATGCTCACAAATATTCAAAAAAGCAGAGGTTCATGTTTTTTTTTTACCTTTCTTTCATAAAGTCATGTCAGTTTATGAAACAGAACCATGAGTGATCACACGCAATCGTGCTGAAAAGTTTGGAGAAGGCACCCAACAGAGCAAAAGGATGTAGCTGTATGCATCATGTGAATTATCTGATTGAAAACAGGCACCAGGCATCCTCTTATGATGAAGCTAGAAAGGCCGGCACAGCGATCACGCATATTTAATTTGTCTCTGAAGAAAAGAGAGATGTGGTTGGCGTCGACAACGTTGTGGCAGAAACATGGCACTGGAGCATAGTCCTCCGGCGTACACTGGCTAAAACGGCACTGACAACAAAAAATTAGACACGAATAACTGGCTCCCTGATCAATGGACACCTCAATCGCGCTTTGAGCTACGTTTCGGTGGTGTTCACCTCCAAAAACAGCGCTTTCGCACAATATTTCGTGCTTAACAATGCTAAACCGCCAGCCATCTTTTTTAAATGAGTATTGTAATGAACAGGACAAGGGTGACTCATTATGTTCCAAGAGTATTTTCAAGACTTTCTTGCGTGCATTACGGGATTGGTATGAATAGTCAGTTTCTGCTGTCATTTTTCTTTTTTCAGTTTTGAATAAAAACACGGACGATCTGCACAGGACGAGCGATACTTCCGAACAATATTTTATTAGCACTTGTGGCAACTGCTGGCAAAAAATATACTTCCAAATTTAAATCCTAGCCTTTTACTGCATTCCACTAGTCAAAACCCGGGAGGCACGGAAGACCCCAAGGTAGCTTCTCTCACAAGAAACATCCCAGTAGAAACCAAGCCTGCATTAAGTTACATAATGAGTGCAAGATGAAAACTTAAGGAGATACGCTTCTCTGGTTAAAGAGCATCCTGACGCGACTGAAGATCTTACAAGAATATTCAAAAACATGACTGAGAGGCTGTTTCCCGCCATCTTTAACTAAGAAAATCACTAATCAAGATCACTCAAACGGCAGAGGAGTACAAGCACGATGCGTTCTCGTGTTTGCTTGTGCAGTGAGCAGTTAATGTACCCGTTACCAGTCAATGTTCAGATAATTAAAATCCACTCAATACAAATGCAGACGCTCGAAAAGACAGGCGAGACAAGCGGCGGCAGAAAATTAAAAAACAAGCCTCTTGAAGAGAAATTCTAGACACCAAGCGGGAATATTTTGATTCAAAGGCTTTTACTGTATGCATGAAGATTCCAGCGTTTTAAAAAAAAAAGGCTGTTCGCCTTATAGGAAACAAGAACACCACGGTCTCAGTTAGCATAATTACTAGTGCCTAGAAAAGTGTTCTGCCCATCATCACAACCTGCCCACAAGATTGTGAGCAAACTGACCACCGTGGCAAGTAGTTTTTAAATTAATGATTGATCGCGAGAGGTTGATCGGCAAGAGTAGCTTTGGTCCCAAAAGCCCCACCACTGGCAGCGCTTGCCATCGCACGGCAGCGGCGCATTCCTTAACCGCTGCATCATTGCGAAAGAAGAGGAGTAAAGACACACGGAGACCTATTAACGTAAAGTTGATAATCACCAATTCCTCCTATATAAAGGTGATCCTCAAGGCGGAGCTTAAATGTCCCCTCAAATTTTAATAACTGTCGCACAACACTCGACCTGTGACAACTTAGTAGGCTCATTGTGTTTGGCTGTTGATTAATAATGCAGTTACACTTACATGTTGGTGTTCCGACTGACTTTCCCAACAGTATCAGAACCTTTTCAAGCATCGAAAGGATATTTGTACAGTTTTCAAACACATTGGTTTTTGCCGAAACCTCACCGGTAAGAATTGCTAATAATTATTGTTCACAGCAGAATAATTTTATTATCCTTCCATAACCATGCTCGTTAGTCAAGCCAAAAAAAAAATTGAAGACATTAAGTTTAGTTCGACAGTTCATCTCTAAAGTGACGCCACTCAATTGAAACTGCCATAGCAACGGAAGAGGCAAGACTTTTATCTTTTTCTTTCAGTCGCTGTTTGCAACATAGAAGCCCGGAAGCACAAGCTGGCAGAAAAGTTCTACTTTATTAAAGCTGTCAAACAACGCATATTTCCACTGCAAAGCAAGGAAATTACCAAAGCGAAAGACGCGCAACACCGACGATATTTTACACGTTTATTTGTTTGAGTATCTCTCAGCTTTCGGTGAAAATATGCCGCGCGCAAATGGCAACTCGGCTGCGAACTAATTTTTTTTTTTTAATGAAGCAGCTCACTGCTCCAAGAAAATGCAGGAGCCGACAGAGGTGTCTTTTAGTATTGCGACAGGAAAACGAAAGGTGGAGCCTGACGCATCAGACGCATTGGAAACGCAGGTCTGACGATAAGCCCCTAATCTCCGATAACGATGTGCTGCCAGGCAACCTACTGCCTCTGCTAGCAGACTCTCTACGGTAACGCGCAGGGCAGATAAAGAGCCCTCGGTGCTATCGCGCGGGCTTAGGCTGCATAGATGTAGAGCAAGTGGCAGTCGCTCCGTCCGACGGCCAGGATGCGACCGTTTTTTCGTTGTGCGTTTCTTTATGTGCTGGTTTTCCTTGCCGCAAAAGGAAAGTGCAGCGAGGGGTCCATACAAGCCGTAGTTACTGGCGATCAACTTGAAACAACTCCCAGCACCAAAGCTGACGGAATCACCCTGACAGCAGCGCCACCCGGTATGTTTCTTCGCAAATATACTTATTTTTCAAATCTTTAATCTTCTCGCCATAAATTTTCCGCGCGTGATTTGATAGTCCATGTCAGAAACAACATCAGACTCTGCAAACGACCAGTAGCGAAACCGAAAAAATGCGAGGTTAGAAGTAAATATTCGCTCACTATTAACGCCCATTGCGTCTGGAAAACTCAGTGTTGCTTCACATTGCAATTGATATTCGCACAGAATTCCACATGAAAGAAACTGAGCACTTGAAGTTCAAAAAGAAAACTAAGATTTAAAAAATCACGTTTGGGCTAGCTGGTGAATTCTACAACGGGGCCAAGCTCGCGGGAGCTCTTGCATTCATCTTCAGTTGTCTTTTTACTCCCTCGAAGCGCATCCCTAATCTTGTGAGATATATTTTTCTAAGATCTCTAATCAATGTAACTACCAGTGAAATCACTATATTTTGTAAAAGCCATGGTTAACTTCTATCACCGTAACAGAGTGCGCCAAGCTTGTGCTCTATCCTAAATAAAGTTATGAGATTAATATTTTTGCCCAACATTTAAAAATTTCAGACATTTCATGTAAACTAGAATTATAATAATGTACTCTTTTTTTCTTTTGAGCGCCAGTAATAAATATATCTGCTCTAAACTTTATAGTCAAGCTAGGTGAGTTTGCTTTGAGGATCATATTGAGGCATGCACAAGCAACTGTGTCGCTTACCTAGCACTATAATAATAAAGCAAGACTCCTGAAAGTACTGAAGTATGGCGCGCATCGCAGCGCAGTGAAAAGTTCCGTCTACCTTAGCCTTGTGGAGAGCTTTTTACAAAAAAATACCTCAGGACAAGGAAAAATCTAAAATTGTATCTTTATACATGTGCTCAGTATGCGTGACATGCATAGAGAGTGAGGCACCTGCCCTGCACAACAAAACTATTGCTGGTCATTTACTTCAGCGCATGCCTAAAGAACAAAGCACAATGTGATGGAAAGCAATGCTAGAACATAACTGTTACGCCGAGCTTAAATAATCAAAAAAGTGTAGCGGTGTAAACCATGCTATTCCTAGACTTAATGCAGGAATGCATGCGTGCTGACTCGTGTTCTGAGGCAATAGCAACGCACTTTGCGAGTGAAATTTTCAGAGGTGCGTCGCGAGAAATCTCGGACAACTATATATACGACTAGCGCGTATGCGGGAAACCAGCCCATGTTTTTAAAGAGCGTATCCCATCCGGACAGACTGCTAGACAAGTTCACCGCATGTTCCGAGAGAGTGCTGCGCAAGGCACGCTATAGGGGGCGGAAGCCTGGCCCTTCGGGGCTTGGATATAAGGGCTTTCGCAAATTGTGGCGATGGGTCCTTGCCACTACGGTGTCTGTTGCTAAAGCCGGCGTCGCCGACTACTCTGCACGTGGAAGCAATGGTAGCTCAGCTCGAGCCAGTGGGCAGGACCGTGCACTTTCCATTTCATTCTTCCTTCAGTAGTAACATCGGACGGACAAATTTTGCGGACAATGCGAGGTGAAAAAATAGCCGTCAAATTCATTCCTGCATTAAAATATATAAGCAATGTATGAGGCAGATTAAAAGTGTTGACCAGTTTCAACTTCAATATTTGCTTACCGCGCCTCTTCAAATCGTTAAAATTGAACCGTGGCGCAGAATGCCTCCTTCTGAGCTATCCGTTCAGCTTCTGGGCAAATAACGCCATTCAGTATGTTGCAACAGGAGTCCATTTCAGTTATGGAATCGGCTTTCCGTCCGTCGCATGAGGGAGTATTTTTGAACTTCGCACTAAATCGGTCAGAACGGAGCATTGCGCCCAAGCTGGCGTCCTCTTCTCGCACTAACCTTTCTCAACAGCGATGGTGTTCTCGCGACTTCGCAGCATCAACACCAGGGTATCGGACCCAGTTATCTGCAAGACAGCCTGGGGCTCACCTAGTAGTGCACTGCGGACAGTGCGGAGTAGCCCAAAGCGCGGCGCGCGAGTAACTCAGAAGTTTTTTTTTCCTAATAGGAACGTTTAACGTGAAGATTTCCGTAACTTAGAATACTGATTTTTGCCACAGTTACGCACAAAACGTATATTCGATATTTCCTATTTTTCTAATGAATATGTTTAATGTTTTTGTGACATTTTTGTGTGTCAAATGATTTCAAATTAAAGATCTTTGTTTTTTACGCAATATATAATTGTTTTATTTGTATGATCCAAAAGAGAATTGTATTAGCTATACTATGATATGGAATATTAGGCAATTTTTTTTTATTTAATGGGTGAAAACAATTTTATGCACATAACCCTGAAATTGCGTGTTTTCTTACTGCAAGGCAAGAGTTAATGTGCAACGAAACCCACTTATCTTCATAAATAAAAGGTAAAGCAAGTTGGCCCACATTCTATACTCTACTTAAAAATTTATTTTGGAGACATATTACAAGAGCAAAGTTGTTGA
The DNA here is from genome assembly GCF_052857255.1 of Amblyomma americanum. NCBI lineage: Eukaryota > Metazoa > Arthropoda > Arachnida > Ixodida > Ixodidae > Amblyomma > Amblyomma americanum. Next base: position 32,550,450 of record NC_135502.1, read on the forward strand.
GAGAAATAATGCTCTAATATATCTCTTAATCACCACAGATACCCACTCTTTACACATAACAGGTCAAGTTTGGCGTACAGAATTTTTGAACCTATAAAAGCTTAGTCAGGTCCCATTGATAGCGCGCCGTTGATCCAGGATCCGCAGTTAAATTTTCGCCGCTTCGAAGTAGTTAATGTTGGGGGGCCGCAGTGTAAACTGCCCTTATTTTAGGCGGCGTAGTTTCTAAGCGGCCGAGAGTTTAAGCCACCTCCGAATTCCGCAGAACATTTTGGTGCGGTACAAAAGGTCAAAACTTTCCTGCCTACTAAGCATCTGTGCGGCACCCGGGTGAATACCCCAAAAAGGAAACGCTTTCGTTGTTAACCCTGGAGACTGCATATAGGTATCATAATAATAATAATAATTGGTATTGGGGGAAAGGAAATGGCGCAGTATCTGTCTCATATATCGTTGGACACCTGAACAGCGCCGTAAGGGAAGGGATAAAGGAGAAAGTGAAAGACGAAAGGAAGAAGAGGTGCCGTAGTGGAGGGCTCCGGAATAATTTCGACCACCTGGGGATCTTTAACGTGTACTGACATCGCACAGCACACGGGCGCCTTAGCGTTTTTCCTCCATAAAAACGCAGCCGCCGCGGTCGGGTTCGAACTCGGGAACTCCGGATCAGTAGTCGAGCGCCCTAACCACTGAGCCACCGTGGTGGGGCGCATATAGGTATCACCGTTTAAAAACAATATACTACGCGACTTGTAATGTCACAACTTACTCAATATAACACACCAAAGTGCGTTACAAGTGCAACTCGAACCCATGAACACAAGACATGATACGAGCAGTCTAACCTATCCTGACACCACTGCTGTGTCAGTAGTTTTCTTGTATACACCACAAACCGACCTACCAAAGGGGGTTGTTATTGAAGTTATAGATGATCTATCGAGCCGAGCAAGGAAGCGAATGTTTGAAACAGAAATTTATGCACCTTTCATGCCCTATAACAAATACGCAATCCTATGAAGCCATCGTGCTGTTAAAATCGTGTACGTCCGGCTTGGTCTATCGAATCGTGAACTGTAAACTGTAGCGTTTAACGCCCCAAAGCAGCACAAGGGCTTCGAGGGATGCCGTAGTGGAGAGCTAAGGATCAATTTAGCTCACCTGGGGTTATATAACGTGGGATGACATTAACAGCACGTGAGCGTTTTGTATTTTGCCTCCATCCAAATAAGGCTGCCACGGTCGGGGTCAAACCCGAGACCTTGGGATCAGCAGAACGCTAACATTCGAAACAACCGCGGCACATTAATGCATGGAATGATTTAACCAAAAAAACATGCGGGTAGACGCATATTCATTGCTCTTTCGAAGGGATGGTGTGTAAACTGTCCCATTGCGGTAAATCATGTTCCTCCTTTGATTTCGGCGATGCATGTGGAAGCATCAATATATATTCAAAACTTGAATCGTACCAGTACTGCACTTGTGACGCGAGCTTTCACACAAATGCAAATCGCCATTTGTTACCATAACTCGCTTTTGTCTCGTTCCCATCTGATGGTTCCCGCAACGGTCCGGATCTTGTATTTTTACATGACCGCGCAGCGATGCCCACTTGAACTGGCATGCTGGCTTTCGCTACAAATGAGGAAGCAAGTACTCGCGTTTGAAAAAACTCCAGTGCTAATAGCACAGCTGTCATGTGGCGCTGGGCGCGACCATTTATGCCATTTCGAACCAAATGAGTTCAGAAAAGACCTAGTACAAGCAAGTATATCAGTTCTGCAAGATGCTGCTCACAGAAATGTCACGCACAATTGATGATGCAATTAAATGTAAGAAGACGTTGAAAAATACAGATCATTGCAGTTATATCACGAGTGCGACAGCAGTAGAACATATGAAAACGCGACTGACCAAAGAAATATAAGCCCCATAGCGGTACCACCTGCTGAGCACTGCAGCAGTGTAGTCACAGAGAAGGCTACATTGTACAAAGCTATTTGTTGCATTTATGGCTTTCTATTAATTCGAAAGCATTATATGGCTCAACCTTGTCCGCAGAATTTGTCCCCAAAATGTGTCCGCGCGATGACGTCACTCGAGATGAATGAATGTGCAAGTTTATTGACAATGAGGAATAAATAATGAATGCTATAATATGATGTAATCAAGAATGCTGACGAGACACCGTTAATCAGTCAAATTAATTAAATAATTAATTATTGCAGTGAAGAAAAATTCGCATTCCCTTTTCGTATTCGTATTCTTTTTTCGTATTGCCCTAGCAATAACCACGGTTTCATAAGAATACAAAACGTTGCCTTGCCTCTCTGCTTTTTATTTCGCTTTATAAATATATGACCACGTGAATACTTTACTTGTTACCCCCCCCTCTTATGTAATGCCCAACCCAGAGCCTTGCTTAAGGGATAATAAATGATGATGAAAATGAGATAATTAGTAAAGTGGTAAATTAGGAAATGAAAACTGATGACCGCATCGCTAATTAGTGTGACTAATAAGGCGAACTCAATAATGAGTCACGTAACAAGAGAGTTTGAAAAAATGAGTCAGGTGTCAAGTGATGAAGTCATACAAAAGTCACGTGCCAAGATGACTTGCGAAAAATGAAAGCAACGTCTCAAGGCAACAACGTGTGTGGGGACCTGCCCTGCAGCCCCCTGAGTTTGCTTTCCCGCGAGGCACCGTGCAGCGGCGGTCTCACCTCGAGGCTGAGCGGATTCCCTTGTCAGTTACATTAACTGGCAAGAGAGGGCGCCAGCGTCGCTGCGCGGGAGACTGCTGAAGCCTGCCCGCGGGAGATGGGGTCTCTTCGGCCGGGATAATGACCCTGAGCGGACGCGTCGCTCGGGGCTCCCCTCTTCGCCGACGGGGCGAAGAAGCGACGGGGAGACAGGCTCCCGTACTCGTCCCGTCCGGCCTGCGGAGTTTATATCCCTTGCCCTAGCGCGGGCGAACATTCGCTCGGAACCTTGCTGGTGAGTCGGACGCCCTCGATTCATTAGCGTACCTTGTTGCTAGCTGGCGTTATTGTTTCTGTAGCAATAAATGCCTGTTTGTGTCAGCCAATGTGTCGTTCCTTTGTTCCCTCAGAGCAAGGCCGCCGTGGTCGGCGAGCGCTCGGTAGCGTACGCGATCACGGGGTGGGGTCCGGGCGGCTTTGAACCGTGTCAGCCGCGATTGAGTGGGGAGAAAGTACTTATCTCCCCATGTCAACCCCACATCTGGCAGCCCAACGTGGGGCCTGCTCTTGGAACATTGGACGACTGTCGGTTCGGTTCGAGGAACGCTCTTTGTCCGGACTTGACAAGTGCTAGGCCTAGAGTGAATTTTGATCGCTAGGACCTGCGGCATGCTTTCTTGAGTGCAAGGTGTATTGCGCTGCAGCATGTTTGAACTTTTCGACATGCTCAGCACATTTTTTTCCCTGGAGTTTCTTCGTGAGAATGACTTGGTCCGCATCGAGGGAGTTCGAGGCCTAGCGCCCGCGGAGTCGCCGAGCCCGAAGCGAGTGAGTACGGAAGCCGCGTGGGTGGTCCGAGTTTCTGTATATATTTTCTCTACTATCTCTTTTTCGACTCTGGGAGTCGCTGCTCCGGGAGCCGGGTGGCCTGGGGCCACGGGTGCCGCTACGAGCTCGCTGGTATTGCAGCTCGGCACCGGGCGCTCCGACACCGTCCGATACGGTGGGCGCCGACCGCTCAGAAGCTGCTTTGTGCAGTGAGCGGGGTAGGACCACCCCACAAAGCTGATGTCTCCTCGCGGCTGCGCGCACAAAACCCGTTTCGGGTCTTTGTTGTGGTCACGGTCGTTGTAGGAGTGGTCGTTAGGCCTGAGGCTTTTCGGAGCTGCCTGCACCACATTAAAAGAGACATGACCACCGGACCGTGACGCTGAGAGGGGGCGCACTTTGCTGCCCGTCCGTTTTTTTGCAACCTCGCACGAACTGAGCAGTCTCGTTCAACTCAAGAAAGGGCTTTGTTCACTCGAACTTTGCGTTTGCACAGCCGCCGACACGTTTTGCTAGCAAGTTAGGCATTGTGCCACGAGGCCCTTGCGGATGCCGTTTCCCCTCCCGTGACCTACGTTAAAGGCACGCCGAGAGCGTTTCGACAATTTTGCAGATCCGGTGGAGCCACCCAGGCTTGCTGACCGGTGCACATCGTCTCGCTGCCACCTGCTGCGACGGAGCGGCCTGTATCCTGTTCGCCGCATCCATCCGGGGCAGCTGTGGCGAGACCAGTCAGCAGTCACCTCCGGCTGCTGCTGCCCTGGCGACTACTGCAGGATCCTGGCCTGCAGTTTTCCCACCGGCCTTCGATTCGCGGGCCTGCGGACACGGTAGTCCGCGGGCCATACGAGTCGTCCCAGCGGAGACCTTCACGCCGCCTTCGGAATACCGCGGAAGTCTGCGTGGACGCTGTCGGCGTGACCTCCGCTGCAAGACGTGCCTCAAAGACATGAAGACCAGGAGACTCCTCCATAGCATGTACTTTCAGGCGCGTGGGTCTATTTAAGGTTGGGGGGATGTGGGGACCTGCCCTGCAGCCCCCTGAGTTTGCTTTCCCGCGAGGCACCGTGCAGCGGCGGTCTCACCTCGAGGCTGAGCGGATTCCCTTGTCAGTTACATTAACTGGCAAGAGAGGGCGCCAGCGTCGCTGCGCGGGAGACTGCTGAAGCCTGCCCGCGGGAGATGGGGTCTCTGGGGCCGGGATAATCACCCTGGGCGGACGCGTCACTCGGGGCTCCGCTCTTCGCCGACGGGGCGAAGAAGCGACGGGGAGACAGGCTCCCGTACTCGTCCCGTCCGGCCTGCGGAGTTTATATCCCTTGCCCTAGCGCGGGCGAACATTCGCTCGGAACCTTGCTGGTGAGTCGGACGTCCTTGATTCATTAGCGTACCTTGTTGCTAGCTGGCGTTATTGTTTCTGTAGCAATAAATGCCTGTTTGTGTCAGCCAATGTGTCGTTCCTTTGTTCCCCCAGAGCAAGGCCCGCCGTGGTCGGCGAGCGCTCGGTAGCGTACGCGATCACGGGGTGGGGTCCGGGCGGCTTTGAACCGTGTCAGCCGCGATTGAGTGGGGAGAAAGTACTTATCTCCCCACGTCAACCCCACACGTGTCAAGGTAAGTCACGTGACATGATAACGCAAAATATAGAGAGTGATGAGGCCACACCCGATGACGTCCTATATTAAAGTTATCTTTCCAAAATGACAAAGACAATATTCTAAGCATGTGACTGGAACTCTTTCAAATATTTTGTAGGACATATCTCCCAGAACTTTTCTCCCTTACACAATATCTGATTCAAAATCCGAACCGCATGTAATATCTTCAAAACGAATGCACTCGAATAGGGAGTGTGCTAACTGTCGGATTAATCTAAGAAAAAAGTCGAGTTCAGGCCTAACTTCCAGTAATGAAACATCGTAAAATCAAATTCGGGACACAAATATAATCCATATATTCTGGCAACTACACAGCATCGGCAGCAAAAAAGTTATGGACAATATTCTTTAAAACAAGCGGATTCCTAGAAAAAATAATTTTTGTTTTCCTAAACAAATCTCAACATGGATAGCTTTGCCAGTGCTCCAACATAAATTTGGCTGCACAAAGCCAACCATTCAATAAAAGCAGTAATGCTCAAAACTGAAGTATATCGTAAAATGCTACACTTCTGTTCATTTAAACTGTTCATGTTTAAAACTGGAATTGCTTCTTCTTTATTGCCTATTGCCTTTCCACCTCTTATATTGTGCTAACCTTCAAACCCAATAACTATTTACGAGGATGTAATAAATTTTCTACATTAAACTTACATTACAAAAAAATGGCGAACGGAATCTTCTCAAAGAAGCAACAAAGCTTTGAAAATATATGATATATCTGCCAGAACTTTCCGGCCTTTGTCAAAAACTAGTTCAAGATCCGAAGCACATCCATTATTTTTAACACGAATACAGACGTATAATGGGAGTGTTGATCTAGTAGTAGTCTGAAAGAAGAGTCGAATTACTCCTAATTTCCAGTAATGCAACATTGTAAAATCAAATTCAGGACAGAAATATAATTCCCACTTATCAACAATTGCGCGGCGCCGGCACCAATCAAGTTATCGACAATATTTCTTACATCAAGCAGACTCTTATAAACATAGCATGCTCTCCTTCAGTATCTAGAGAAGTTTAATAATGAAAAGCTTCTGAAGAGCTCCAACATTAATTTTGCTGCACAAAGCCAACCATTCCATAAAAGCGGTCATGCTCAAAACAAGCAGTATATATTAAAAAGCTACAGTTCAGTTCATTTTCTTGTTCTAAATTTCAATTCATTGTATAATCTCCAGATATCCAGTGCCCGAAGAATAAGACAGACGAGTGCACGAACCTAGGAAAATTATGCGACGAAAAAACTGGAAAATGTATTGATGACCACACTCCCCTACTCCAGGGGTCAGTTTTGGGCCCTCTACGTTTCTTCATTTATATCAATGGCCTTACTGACCGTACCACCAGCCGTGTTCAATTGAACGCGGATGATTGCTGTGTCTACCGCGAAATCACCAGTGAGGCGGACTGTCAACATTTACAGAACGACCTGGACCCCGTTTTCTTGTGGTGCCAGTCCTGGAAGCTGTCCCTTAATTTATCCAAATGCAATCTCGTAGAGTTTACAACAAAAAAAAAACAACCAATTCTCACCAATTATGTCGTGGATGGAATCTGCCTGTCGGTTGCAAGAGAATACAAATATCTGGGGAGTTGTATTCTCTGCCAATTGGTCATGAAATGCTCATATACACAACATAACTCTGAAGCCTAGTCGAATGTTAAACTTCCTCAGACTAAACTTTAATCAGGCTCCAAATAAGCTAAAGGAAACATGATTTCTGTCAAATGTACGTCCCATTCTTGAGTATGCTTCCAGTACTTGGGATCCGTCAACCCAGTGCAACATTGCAAAACTTGAACGCGTAGAGGCACGTACTGCTCGCGTTGTGTCAGTTAATTATGACTTTTCGAAAAGCTCTCGCGATATTTCCAAAAACCTTGGGTGGCCGCTGCTTGAATCCAGAAGAAAATGCCTGCGCTTGCCGTTATTTTGTAATATATTTTACTCTAGAACGGGCATAAATTAAGATAGATATCTAAAGAAACCAACATATGTATCTGCACGAACGGGCCATTCCCGAAAAGTGCTTGAATATGCTTGCCGGATAAACTTAATTAAGAACAGCTTCTTACCTAAGACAGTATATGAGTGGAATGGTTTGCCTGGAGAAATTATTTCCGGCACCCCTTCGTCTTTTATCCAGGATCTGAAAAATAATCTTTTTTAATGATTTTTTAACTTGTCATGCCTATTTTTCCACTTAACATGATACATTAAGATTAAGTGACGCAAATATCAAGACAACTACGTGTATACGTATAGTTTTATTTTTCACTGCTTGTTTCATGCGTTTCAATTTGCAGCTGACTTTGTATTATATATTGCCACACTGCTCACATTCTGCGAGCGCCGCCATGTGGCCGAACGGCATGGCTATGCTCGTGTGGAAGCAAAAAAGACGACGTTCCCGCTCGGACGCGCGCTGCTGGTCTCCTTGGCCTTCGGATTAAAAGCCCCCTTTTTTGTCGCCCTACGTTTGTCGGTGACATTTTGGTGGAGCCGCTGGGTATCGTCCGATGAATGCTCACCCCGAGGACAATTCTGACGATTATCAGCGCCGCTTGGACACAACACCCGTCCACAAAGCGAGCCGCCGCCTGCGAGGCCTGCAACCTGAGTGTCAGCCACTGCCACTGACGAGGTCGGTGCGTACGATGACGTCTACTACTGGCAGTCAGACAGGCCAGCCTTCCGGCACTGTCCCACCGGTTGTAGTCCTCGCACCTCGCTCGCCGCCAACCTTCCACGGCGATCGGTGCGAGGATGTCGAGGACTGGTTGTCCGGCTCTGACCGTGTGGCCACTTTTAACCAGTGGGACGACGACCGAAAACTACGAAACGTGTATTTCGCGTTCCAAGACTCGGCGAAGACATGGTTCGAGAACCATGAGGCATCTTTTACCAGCTGGGAAGCGTTCCGTCGTGAGTTGCTCGCTACCTTCAGCTCCAGCGCATGCAAGGAAAACGCCGAAATCGCCCTTCGCTCCAGGTCACAGCAGTCGAACGAAAGCGTGACCATGTTTATCGAAGATATAGCGCGTCTCTTCAGTCGGGCTGACCCTGCCATGCCCGAGGCTACGAAGGTGCGCCACCTCATGCGTGGTGTGAAGGAGCAGCTCTTCGCTGGCCTCATACGCGACCCTCCAAGAACCGTCGCTGACTTCGCCAAAGAAACCACGGCCATGGAACGCTCCTTGCAGGAACGCAGTGCGCAGTACGGTCGTCTGGGCAGTGTTGCGGCCACCAACTATTGTGCGTCACAGCCAGTCGCCGGAGACGAGGCGCTTCGAGAGCTTGTGCGGAGTGTGGTTCGAGAAGAACTGCGCAACCTCCGCTTAGATGCTCCACCTGCCAGTGCTGCAGCTGTAGCCGATGCCGTCCGTGACGGAATTCGGCGAGTGGTCCAGCCACCACGGCACCACAGCCGGAGCCGTACATCATGAGCTACAGTGAAGCCCACGAGCACCACAAGTGGAGCCGTACATCATGAGCTACAGTGAAGCCCTGCGGAGACCTGCGCCAGTGCCACAGGCATTCCGCCCTGATGCCGAACCAACGCAGGGATACCTTCCCCTCGTCGAGCAGCGTGACCCGCGCCCTGTTAGAAAAGCGGACGTGGGGCGCACACCCAACAACCGGCCACTATGCTACCACTGCGGGGAGCCTGTTCATGTCCTTCGCAACTGCCGATACCGGCGGATGGGATTAAGAGGATTTCCACCGAACGCACCTCGACCACGCTATGGTGAGAGACCGCGAGACATTGAGCAGTTCCTGGCCGATCATGTGCTGCCCTCACCGCCTCCACGACGTCAGTCTAGGTCGCCGTCTCCAACGCGGGTTCCCAGTCACGCATCATCCGCTAGCCAATTCAGACGCACGTCCCCCCGTCGGGAAAACAGAAGACGGCGGCCTCCGGGGGTAGGACCGCCGCTACCGCAGAGAGCGAACAGCCTCCATCCGATGTTTGTATGCGACGACCCGAACGCCGACGACCCCAGCCGCCGACCTCAAAGACGATCTCACCGCCGACCGCAACGACGATGCCACCGCCGACCCCACCGACGACCGCGTCGACGACCACACCGATGACCTCACCGACGACCCCATCGACGACGGCACCAAACACCTCACCGACGAGTTTTCAAAGAATTGTTTCCGCCGCGCCGAAATTCTTGTTGCCGCCGATGGCTATGACGCGTCAGCATTCGTGGATACCGGAGCTGACTTTTCGGTCATGAGCAGCCACCTAGCCACGACCCTCAAAAAGGTTCTAACACCTTGGCATGGGCCGCAGATACGCACAGCTGGTTGGCATGTGGTGACGCCGGTTGGCGTCTTTACCTGCCGTATAAAGATCCGAGGTGCAACTTTCATTGGCTCCTTCGCCGTGCTACGAGAGTGTTCCAAAGAACTGATTCTCGGCATGTACTTCCTTAAGGAGTATGGCGCGGTCGTCAACCTGCATGAGCAATTGGTATCGTTTTCGACACAGCGAGCCATTGCTACAGACCCCGAGCCGCACAGAGCAGCACTACGCATCTTTGACGACCACACAACGGTACCGCCGAGAGCAAGCAAGTTTGTCACAGTCAATTGTGATACCAGCTTCGGTACTCGGGGCATTGCCGAAGCGAACATGTCGCTGCTACTGTCTCGGCAAGTTTGCGTTGCTCGCGCTCTTGTCGACCTTGTTCACGCCCGTACCGAGCTCTTAGTGACCAACTTTAGTAACGAACCCCAACATTTGACGCAAAACACAGTGATTTCCCATTTTGAAGAACTTGGCGAGCACGCCGTCCAATGTGCCTTATTCACAACGAACCCCGGAACAGCGTAACAGGACACGGCACCAGCCTTTACGATCGACGTGAACCCTGACCTTCTGACCAATCAGAAACGCCGCGTGGAAAGCCTTATTTACTCTTTCCACGACTGTTTTGCGTCAACCTCTATTCTTCAGACGCCAATAACTAAGCACCGCATTATCGTCGATAGTGACCAGAGACCACTATGTCAGCGTGCTTATCGTGTTTCGTCGAAGGAACGTGATGCCATCCGCCGCCAAGTTGCCGAAATGCTCCGCGACGATGTCATACAACCATCGACGCGTCCCTGGGCGTCACCTGTTCTCGTCGCAAAGAAAGATGGCAGCCTACGGTTCTGCGTGGATTATCGACATCTCAACAACGTTACCAAAAAGGATGTATATCCACTGCCGCGCATTGATGACTCATTAGATCGCCTCCGCAATGCTACCTACTTTTCGTCACTCGACCTGCGTAGCGCTTATTGACAAATTGAGGTCGATGAGTAACCGAGAAAAGACCGTCTTCGTTACTCCTGACGGATTGTACGAATTTAAGGTGCTTCCTTTCGGCTTGTATTCAGCCCCTGCAACGTTCCAACGTATGATGGACACCGTACTAACTGACCTGAAGTGGCAGTCCTGCCTTGTGTATCTCGACGACGTCGTGATTTTCTCCGACACGTTCGAGAAGCACCTGAAACGTTTTCGTGCTGTTTTCGAGGCCATTCGTTCCGCAGGTCTGTCTCTGAAGCCTGAAAAGTGCCACTTCGCATTTAGGAAGCTCCAGTTTCTTGGCCATATTGTGAGCGCTCAGGGCGTTAGCCATTACCCAGAAAAGACGACCGCCGTTGCTGCATTTCCCCTGCCAACAGATAAACGAAGCTTGCGGCGTTTTCTGGGGCCTTGCGCCTATTATCGGAGGTTCGTTGAAAACTTCTCCAAGCTCGCAGAGCCGCTGACTCGCCTGACAAAAGACTCCGAGCTCTTCTTCTGGAGCCAGGATCAGGAAACAGCTTTCACAGAACATAAGGCCCGCCTCCAATCTACGCCTGTCCTTGGCCACTTCGACGGGAAAGCCGCCACGGAACTGCACACAGATGCCAGCAATGTTGGCCTCGGTGCGGTGCTTGTGCAGTGGCAAGACGGTGTGGAACGCGTGCTCGCATACGCAAGTCGCACTTTTTCCCGTGCCGCAATGAATTATTCCACCACGGAAAAGGAGTGTCTGACTGTTGTGTTTGCAATCACCAAATTTCGTCCCTACCTGTACGGCCGCCCGTTTCGAGTCGTCAGCGATCATCACTCCTTGTGTTAACTTGTGAACCCCAAATATCCATCGGGGCGCCTTGCACGGTGGAGCCTTCGGTTGCAAAAGTTCGACGTCACTATCGTGTATAAGTCGGGTCAGCAAAATAGCGATGCAGACTGTCTCTCTCGAGCTCCTCTTCCGTGCCCACCAGATGAGCCCGACGACGATTCTGCTTTCCTCGGCGCTGTCACCACATCCGACCTTGCCCGCCACCAGAGGGCCGACTGCGAACTGCTGCCTCTAATCGAGTACCTCGAAGGAACCGCTCCGTCTCCGCCCAGACTCTTCTATCGCGGACTTTCGTCGTTTTGCTTAATAGATGGAGTCCTCTACAAGAAAACCTACGGCCCGACTGAAACTACGTATCTTCTCGTTGTCCCAACCGCGCTTCGTCAGGAAGTTCTCGCTGCATGCCACGACGACCTTTCTTCTGGGCACCTTAGTTTTTTCAGAACATTGGGACGCCTCCGCCACAGGTACTACTGTCCTTGGCTTGCTGCGGTCGTCCAACGCTACGTTAGAACCTGTCGTGAGTGTCAACGACGGAAGATACCGCCGACAAAACCGGCCGGCCTTCTGAAGCCAATTGATTCACCGCAAATCCCGTTTCAGCAAGTCGGCATGGACTTACTCGGCCCATTCCCAGTGTCCTCCATGGGTAACCGGTATATCGTTGTTGCCACGGACTACCTCAGCCGCTACTGTGAAACCAAGGCTCTTCCCCGTGGCACCGCGGCTGAAATTGCACAGTCCTTTGTTCGCCACATTGTGCGTCGCCACGGCGCCCCCGCGGTTGTATTAACTGACCGGGGAACCGCGTTTACCTCGGCTCTTACACATGAGGTACTGCGTCACAGTGGCACCAGTCATAGAAAAACGACTGCTTACCATCCTCAAACGAATGGTCTGACTGAGAGGCTGAACAAGACCATTGCAGATATGATGTTATATATGTCGACGCGGACCATCGCAACTGGACGAAATACTCCTTTACGTCACGTTTGCGTACAACACCGCTCTCCAAGAAACGACGCGCTTCACTCCCTTCCGTTTTGTGTATGGCCAGGACGCCCTCACCATGCTGGACGCCATGCTGCTTCCAGATTGTGCCCCTTCGTCTGTCACCGGCGCTGACCAATTCATTCGTGATGCAGAAGCCGCTCGCCACCTTGCTAGACAACGGATTCGACATCAGCAGAAAACTGCCGCCCGGCGTTACAACCTCCACCACAGGGAGGTGATTTACCAACCCGGCGAACACGTCTGGGTATGGAGCCCTATACGTTTGCGCGGGCGCTCTGAAAAGCATCTGCGCCGTTACTTCGGCCCCAACGAAGTACTACGTCAACTCAGCGAGGTCAACTATGAAATGTTCCCTCAAGGAGTCGTCGGCTCTTCTCAACCGCCCAAGTCTGAAGTCGTCCACGTGGCCCGCATGAAACCGTATTACGCCCGTTAGCCATTGAAGGAGTTCACATTCAGTGCCGCCGCCACAAGCACCTTAGCACTTTCGGTGCCTCAAATTCTGTTTTTCCCCATTGCCGGAGGCAACGAGGCGATGCTTCTTGAAAGCAGGGGGGCTATGCCACGCTGCTCACATTCTGCGAGCGCTGCCATGTGGCCGAACGGCATGGCTGGGCTCGTGTGGAAGCAAAGAAGACGAAGTCCCCGCTCGGACGCGCGCTGCTGGTCTTCTTGGCCTTCGGATTAAAAGCCCCCTTTTGTGTCGCCCTACGTTTGTCGGTGACAATATCATCTGTGCACTCATATTGTTTTTTTCTTTCTCCCCTACACTAATGCCCGCAAGGTGGCTGTAGATATGTAAATAAATAAATAAAAAATAAATACCGATTCACATGCCACCCCTTTTCAGACTGATTAGCCTCTGTTTCGTACAGATTTTTCGAACTTTTAATGTAAAGAATTATTACATCAATTCTAAAGAAGAATAATTGCTGCAGATGAATAACGCAGAAAGTGCTAAAGTAAATGTTAGAAAAGCCACATTCGTGCCCCCATTAGCATTTCTGATTGCCATTTTATTCAGTTGTGACCACTGACTTTTAATCAAAGGACCATTGCACTTGAAAAGTGGTATTGCTTCTTGTTTATTGCCTATCGAAAGTTCCTTTCGACTTCATATATTGTGCTAGCCTTCAAACTGATAACCCTTTGCGAGGATGAAATAAATTTTCTATCTTAAAATTTTATTACACAAAGATGGCGAACGCAATTTTAGGAACCGACAAAATTTCAACATAATTATGATATACAGGCAAAACTTCTGAGCATTAAATAATATCTGATTCAAGACACGGAGCACATCCCAAAATATTAAAAACGAATACAGTAAAATAGTGAGAATTTTAACTGCCAGAATGTCCAGCGCAAATTGTCTTGTTGACTCCTCACTTCTAGTTATGCAATGTTATAAAATCAAATTCGCGGCAAATATAATACCCAATTTTTGGCGCCGGAAGCAAGACACTTAACGAATATATTTCTTACACAAAGCAGCCTTTTAGAAAAATAACATGCTCTCTTTCATGATCTATACAAATTTATGAATGGAAAGCTCGTGAATTGCTCCAACATTAATTTGGCTGCACAAAGCCAACCATTCAATAAAAGCAGTCATGCTCAAAATGTGAAGTATATCGTAAAATGCTACAGGTTAATCCATTTCATTGTTTAAACTTTCAATTCATTATAGACTCTCCAGACATCAAGTGCCCGAAGAATGAGACAGACGAGTGCACGAAGCTAGGCAAAGTGTGCGACGAAAAAACTGGACAATGCATAGGTGAGCATTCTCCCTTACTCCGAATACTGATTCACATGCCACCCCTTTTCAGACTGATTAGCCTTTGTTTCGTTCCCCATTTCTGAACTTTAAATGTAACGAAGTATTACGAAAATTCTAAATAAGAATATTTGCTGCTGATGAATAACGCAGATGGTGCTAAATTAAATGTTAAGAAAAACGTCCCTCGTGGACCTGTAAGCATTTCTGATTGCCTTTTATTTCATGGTGGGCATTGTCTTTTAATGAAGTGAAAATTGCACTTAAAAAACTGGAATTGCTTCTTGTTTATTGCCTATTGAAACTTCCTTTCCACCACTTATAATGTGCTAATCTTCGAACCGAATAACCCTTGGCGAGGATGTAATAAATATTCTACATTAAACTTATATTATAAAAAATAGCGAACACAATCTTCTCAAAGAAGCAACAAGATTTCAAAAATATGTGATATTTCTGCCAGTACTTTCCGGCCTTTGTCAAAAACTATTTCAAGATCCAAAGCATATCCATTATTTTAAACACGAATACAGACGTATAGTGGGGGTGTTGATCTAGGAGTAGTCTGAAAGAAGAGTCGAATTGACTCCTCATTTCCAGTGATGCAACATTGTAAAATCAAATTCAGGACAGAAATATAATTCGGACTTATGAACAATGGCGCGGTGCAGGCACCAATAGAGTTATCGACAATATTTTTTACATCAAGCAGACTATTATAAAAATAACATGCTCTTCTTCAGTATCTAGAAAAGTTTAATCATGCAAAGCTTGCGAAGAGCTCCAACTTTAATTTTGCTGCACAAAGCCAACCATTCTACAAAAGCCGTCATGCTCAAAACATGACGTATATCGTAAAAAGCTACAGTTCAGTTTATTTTCTTGTTTAAAATTTCAATTCATTATAGACTCTCCAGACACCAAGGGCCCGAAGAATAAGACAGACGAGTGCACAAACCTAGGAAAACTGTGCGATGAGAAAAATGGACAATGCATAGATGAGCATTCTCACTTAATATAAATACATATTCACATGCCACCCATTTTTATACTGATTAGCCTTTGTTTTGTAAAGCATTTTTCGAACCTTAATTGTAAGTATTACACAAATTCTAAAGAAGGATATTTACTGCAGATTAATAATGCAGAAAGGCCTAGAATAAATGTTAAGAAACACGGCCTTCGTGCCCCTCCTCTCATTTCTTATTCCCATTTTATTTTAGTGTCACCACTGACATTTAATAAAATTACCACTGCACTTGAAAAGTGGCATTGCTTCTTCTTTATTGCCTATTGAAACTTCATGTCTACCTCTTATATTGTGCTAACCTTCAACCTGAATAATGCTTTGTTAGGATGCAATACATTTTCCATATTAACCTATATTACGCAACGATGGCGAACACAATCTCGGAAAGCGATAAAATTTTAAAATAATCATGATATATCAGGCACAGCTTCTCAGCCTTAGATAATATCTCATTCAAGATACGAAGCACATGCCAAAATTTTTAAAAGGAATGTAGTACTATAATGAGAATTTTGACTGCCGTAATAGTCAACTGAATGGGTCCTGTTGACTCTTCACTTATAGTTATGCAATGTTATGAAATCAAATTCAAGGCAAATATAATACCGAATTTTTGGTACTTGAAACAGCGCCGGCATCAATCAACTTATGGACAATATTTCTTACACCAAGCACGCTCTAGAAAAAAGAACATACTCTCCTTCGGCATCTACAGAAATTTAATCATGGAAAGGTCGTCAAAAAGTCTAACATTATTTGACTGCACAAAGCCAACCATTCAATAAAAGCGGTATGCTCAAAACGTGAAGTGTATCGTAAAAAGCTACAGTTTAATCCTTTTTATTGTTTAAACTTTCAATTCATTGCACACTCTCCAGACACCAAATGCCCAAATAATAAGATAGACGAGTGCACAAACCTAGGCAAAGTGTGGGACGAAAAAACTGGACAATGCATAGCTGAGCACTCTCCCTTACTCCAAATACTGATTCACATGCCACCCCTTTTCAGACTGATAAGCCTTTGTTTCGTACAGCATTTTCGAACTTTAAATGTAAAGAAGTATTACAAAAATTCTAAAGAAGAATATTTCCTACAGATGAATAACGCAGAAAGGGCTAAAATAAATGTAAAGAAAAACATCCCTCGTGCCCCTCTAAGAATTTTTGATTGCCAGTTTCTTTCATGGTGGATATTGTCTTTTAATGAAACCACCATTGCATTTGAAAAGTGGTATTGCTTCTTGTTTATTGCCCATTGAAACTTCCTTTCTACCTTTTATATTGTGCTATCCTTCAACCTGAATAACCCTTTGCGAGGATGCAACAAATTTTCTATATTAAACTTACATTACACAAATATGCCGAACACAACTTTCTCAAAGGACCAATACCATTTAAAAACAATTTATATGATATATCAGGCAGAACTTTTCTGCCATTGACAACATCTGATTCAATGTACGGGGCCTATCCGAAGATTTTGAAACAAATGCAGTACAATAGTGAGATTGCTGACTGCCTGAATGGTCAGCGCAGATATTCTTATTGACTCCTCACTCCTAGTTATGCATTGTTATAAAATCAAATTCAGGACAAATATAATACCGAATTTTTTCAATTGCACAGCGCCGGCAGCGAGCAACGTGTGGACAATATTTCTTACGCCAAGCAGACTTAGAAATTTTACATGCACTCATTTGGGAACTGTATAAATTTATTCACGGAAAACTCGTGAAGATCTCCGAGATTAATTTGGCTGCACAACGCCATCTACTCAACAAAAGCGGTCATGCTCAAAATGTGAAGTATATCTTAAATAGCTACCGTTCAATTCATTTCTTTGTTTAAACTTTCAATTCATTATAGACTCTCCAGACGACAAGTGCCCGAAGAATAAGACAGACGAGTGCACGAACCTAGGCAAAGTGTGCGACGAAAAAACTGGACAATGCATAGGTGAGCACTCTCCCTTACTCCAAATACTGATTCACATGCCACCCCTTTTCAGACTGATTAGCCCTTGTTATGTACAGCATTTTCGAACTTTAAATGTAAACAAGTATTACAAAAATTCTAAATATTAATATTTGCTACAGATGAATAACGCAGAAAAGGCTAAAATGTTAAGAAAAACATCCCTCGTGCCCCTATAAGAATTTTTGATTGCCAGTTTATTTCATCGTGGACATTCTCTTTCAATGAAACCACCATTGCACTTGAAAAGTCGTATTGCTTCTTGTTTATTGCCAATTGAAATTTCCTTTCTACCTCTTATAATGTGCTAACCTTCAACCTGAATAATCCTTTGAGATTATGCAATACATTTTCTATATTAAACTTTTATTACACAAATATGGCGAAAAAAATCTTAGGAAGCTACAAAATTTTAAAATATTTATGATATACAGGCACAACTTCTCAGCCTTAGTTAATATCTGATTCAGGACACGGAGCACATCCCATATTTTTGAAACTATTACAGTACAATAGTGACAATTTTGAATGACGGAATAGTGATCAAAAATTATCCTTTTGACTCCTCACTTCTTGTTATGCAAAGTTATCAAATCAAATAAAGGTCAAATATAATGCCAAATTTTTGCCACTTGCACAGCGCCAGCATCAGTCAACTTATGGACAATATTTCTTACACCAAGCACACTCTTAGAAAAACAACATACTCTCCTACAGAATCTACAGAAATTTAATCATGGAAACGTCGTGAAAACCTTCATCATTAATTTGACTGCACAAAGCCAACCTATCAATAAAAGCGGTCATGCTCAAAACGTGAAGTATATCGTAAAATGCTACAGGATAATCCATTTTCTTGTTTAAACTTTCAATTCATTACAGACTCTCCAGACAACAAGTGCCCGAAGAAAAGGACAGACGAGTGCACAAACCTAGGCAAAGTGTGCGACGAACAAACTGGACAATGCATAGGTGAGCACTCTCCCTTACTCCAAATACTGATTCACATGCCACCCCTTTTCGGACTGATTAGCCTTTGTTCCGTACAGCATTTTCGAACTTTAAATGTAAACAAGTATTACAAAAATTCTGAAGAAGAATATTTACTACAGATGAATAACGCAGAAAGGGCTAACATAAATGTTAAGAAAAACATCCCTCGTGCCCCTCTATAGAATTTCTGATTGCCAGTTTATTTCATGGTGGACATTCTCTTTTAATGAAATCACCATTCCACTTGAAAAGTGGTATTGATTCTTCTTTATTGCCCATTGAAACTTCCTTTCTACCTTTTATATTGTGCTAACCTTCAACCTGAATAACCCTTTGCGAGGATGCAATGCATTTTCTATATTAAACTTTTATTACACAAAGCTGGCGAACACAATCGTAGGAAGTGACAAATTTTTAAAATATTTTTGATATACAGGCACAACTTCTCACCCTTTGATAATATCTGATTCAAGACACGGAGCACATCCCATAATTTTTAAAACGAATGCAGTACAATAGTGAGAATATTGTCTGCCGGAATGGGCAGCTGAAATAATCTTGTTGACTCCTCACTTCTAGTTATGCAATGTTATAAAATCAAATTCAGGGCAAATATAACTCCGAATTTTTGGCACTTGCACAGCGCCGACAACAATCAAGTTATCGACAATATTTCTTACATCAAGCAGACTCTTATAAAGCTAACATGCTCTCCTTCAGTATCTTCAGAAATTTTATCATGGAAAGCTCGCGAAGAGCACCAACATTAATTTGGCTGCACAAAGCAAACCATTCAATAAAATCGGTCATGCTCAAAATGTGAAGTATATCGTAAAAAGCTACAGTTCAGTCAATTTCATTGTTTAAACTTTCAATTCATTATAGACTCTCCAGACGCCAAGTGCCCGAGGAATAAGACAGACGAGTGCACAAACCAAGGAAAAGTGTGCGACGAGAACACTGGACAGTGCATAGGTGAGCAGTCTTCCTTACTCCAAATAATGATTGGCATGCCACTCCTTTTCAGAGTGATTAGCCTTTGTTTCGTACTGCGTTTTCGAACTTTGAATGTAAATAAGTATGACACAAATTCTAATGAAATATGCTTGCTGCAGATGAATAATGCAGAAAGGGCTAAAATAAATGTTACGATATACGACCCTCGTGCCCCGTTTACCATTTCTGATTGCCTTTTTTTTCATGGTGAACATTCCATTGTAATGAAAGGACCATTGCACTCGAAAACTGGCATCTCGTGTTGTTTAATGCCTATAAAACTTTTCTTTCCAGTTTTTTATAATGTGCTAACCTTAACTCCGAACAACCATTCCAGAGGATCAAATAAGTTTCCTGTATTAAAATTATATTGCACAATGACGCCGAACAGAATCTTCTCAAAGAAGCAGCAAAAATTAAAATTTATATAAGATATATCTTCGACAAATTTCCCGCCTTTGACATAAACTGATTCAAGATCCGAAGCACATCCAATATTTTAAACACGAATGCAGTCGTATAGACGGTGTTCTGGATCTCGGATTAGTCTGAGAAAAGGGTCGAGTTGACTCCTCACTTCCAGTAATGCAACATTCTAAAATCATGTTCAGGACGCAAATATAATCCAAATTTTTCAGCAATTCCGCAGCGCCGCCAGCAAGCTACGTATGGACAATATTTCCTACACCAAGCAGACTCTTATACACATAACATGCTCTCCTTCGGTATCTAGAGAAATTTAAGCAAGGAAATCTCGTGAAGACCTCCCACGTTAATTTCGCGGCACAAAACCTACCATTCTTCTTTGAAAATGGTCATGATCAAAACATGAAGTATATCGTAAAAAGCTACAGCTGAACTCATTTTTTTTGTTGTTTAAAATTTTAATTTATTATAGACTCTCCAGACATCAAGTGCCCGAAGGATAGGAAAGATGAGTGCACACACCTAGGAAAAGTGTGCGACGAGAAAACTGGACAATGCATAGGTGAGCATTCTCCCTTACTCCATATACTGATTCACATGCCACCCCTTTTCAGACTGATTAGCATTTGTTTTCTACAGCATTTTTGGAACTTTAAATGTAAAGAAGTATTACAAAAATTCTAAACAAGAGTATTTGCTGCAGGTGAATAACTCAGAAAATGCTAAAATAAATATTAAGAAAAACGTCCCTCGTGCCCCTCCTGGCATTTCTGATTGCCATTTTATTTGATAGGGACCACTGACTTTTAATGAGAGGACCTTTGCACATGAAAAATGGCATTGCTTCTTGTTTATTGCCCATTTAAACTTCCTTTCCACCCCATATATTGTGCAAGCCTTCAACCTGAATAACCCTTTGCGAGGATGCAACAAATTTTCTATATTAAACTTACATTACACAAATATGCCGAACACAAATTTCTCAAAGGACCAATACCATTTAAAAACAATTTATATGATATATCAGGCAGAACTTTTCTGCCATTGACAACATCTGATTCAATGTACGGGGCCCATCCGAAGATTTTGAAACAAATGCAGTACAATAGTGAGATTGCTGACTGCCTGAATGGTCAGCGCAGATATTCTTATTGACTCCTCACTCCTAGTTATGCATTGTTATAAAATCAAATTCAGGACAAATATAATACCGAATTTTTTCAATTGCACAGCGCCGGCAGCGAGCAACGTGTGGACAATATTTCTTACGCCAAGCAGACTTAGAAATTTTACATGCACTCATTTGGGAACTGTATAAATTTATTCACGGAAAACTCGTGAAGATCTCCGAGATTAATTTGGCTGCACAACACCATCTACTCAACAAAAGCGGTCATGCTCAAAATGTGAAGTATATCTTAAATAGCTACCGTTCAATTCATTTCTTTGTTTAAACTTTCAATTCATTATAGACTCTCCAGACGACAAGTGCCCGAAGAATAAGACAGACGAGTGCACGAACCTAGGCAAAGTGTGCGACGAAAAAACTGGACAATGCATAGGTGAGCACTCTCCCTTACTCCAAATACTGATTCACATGCCACCCCTTTTCAGACTGATTAGCCCTTGTTATGTACAGCATTTTCGAACTGTAAATGTAAACAAGTATTACAAAAATTCTAAATAATAATATTTGCTACAGAAGAATAACGCAGAAAGGGCTACAATAAATATTAAGAGAAACATCCCTCATGCCCCTTTAAGAATCTTTGATTGCCAGTTTATTTCATGGTGGATATTGTCTTTTAATGAAACCACCATTGCATTTGAAAAGTGGTGTTGCTTCTTGTTTATTGCCCACTGAAACTTCCTTTCTACCTTTATATTGTTCTATCCTTCAACCTGAATAACCCTTTGCGAGGATGCAATGCATTTTCTATATTAAACTTTTATTACACAAAGATGGCGAACACAATCCAAGGAAGAAACAAAATTTAAAAATCTTTATGATATACAGGCACAACTTCTCGGCCTTAGATAATATCTAATTCAAGACAGGGAGCACATTCCATAATTTTTAAAATGCATGAAATACAATAGTGAGAATTTTGAATGATGGAATAGTGATCAGAAATGATCTTTTTGACTCCTCACTTCTAGTTCTGCAAAGTTATCAAATCAAATAAAGGTCAAATATAATGCCGAATTTTTGCCACTTGCACATCGCCGGAATCAGTCAACTTATGGACAATATTTCTTACACCCAGCACACTCTTAGAAAAACAACATACTCTCCTACGGAATCTACAGATTTTTAATCATGGAAACGTCGTGAAAACCTTCAACATTAATTTGACTGCACAAAGCCAACCTATCAATAAAAGCGGTCATGCTCAAAACGTCAAGAATATCGTAAAATGCTACAGGATAATCCATTTTCTTGTTTTAACTTTCAATTCATTATAGACTCTCCAGACAACAAGTGCCCGAAGAAAAGGACAGACGAGTGCAAAAACCTTGGCAAAGTGTGCGACGAACAAACTGGACAATGCATAGGTGAGCACTCTCTCTTACTACAAATACTGATTCACATGCCACCCCTTTTCAGACTGATTAGCCTTTGTTCGTACAGCATTTTCGAACTTTAAATGTAAAGAAGTATTACAAAAATTCTAAATAATAATATTTGCTACAGAAGAATAACGCAGAAAGGGCTAAAATAAATATTAAGAGAAACATCCCTCGTGCCCCTTTAAGAATCTTTGATTGCCAGTTTATTTCATGGTGGACATTCTCTTTTAATGAAATCAGCATTCCACTTGAAAAGTGGTATTGCTTCTTGTTTATTGCCCATTTAAACTTCCTTTCTTCCTTTTATATTGTGCTATCCTTCAACCTGAATAACCCTTTGCGAGGATGCAATGCATTTTCTATATTAAACGTTTATTACACAAAGGTGGCGAACACAATCATAGGAAGCGACAAAATTTAAAAATATTTATGATATACAGGCACAACTTCTCAGCCTTAGATAATATCTGATTCAGGACACGGATCACATCGCATAATTTTTAACACTATTGCAGTACTATAGTGAGAATTTTGAATGACGGAATAGTGATCAGAAATGATCTTTTTGACTCCTCACTTCTAGTTCTGCAAAGTTATCAAATCAAATAAAGGTCAAATATAATGCCAAATTTTTGCCACTTGCACAGCGCCGGAATCAGTCAACTTATGGACAATATTTCTTACACCCAGCACACTCTTAGAAAAACAACATACTCTCGTACGGAATCTACAGATTTTTAATCATGGAAACGTCGTGAAAACCTTCAACATTATTTGACTGCACAAAGCCAACCTATCAATAAAAGCGGTCATGCTCAAAACTTCAAGAATATCGTAAAATGCTACAGGATAATCCATTTTCTTGTTTTAACTTTCAATTCATTATAGACTCTCCAGACAAGTGCCCAAAGAAGAGGACAGACGAGTGCACGAACCTAGGCAAAGTGTGCGACGAACAAACTGGACAATGCATAGGTGAGCACTCTCCCTTACTCCAAATACTGCTTCACATGCCACCCCTTTTCGGACTGATTAGCCCTTGTTATGTACAGCATTTTCGAACTCTGAATGTAAAGAAGTATTACAAAAATTCTAAAGAGGAATATTTGCTACAGATGAATAACGCAGAAAGGGCTAAAATAAATATTAAGAGAAACATCCCTCATGCCCCTTTAAGAATCTTTGATTGCCAGTTTATTTCATGGTGGATATTGTCTTTTCATGAAACCACCATTGCATTTGAAAAGTGGTATTGGTTCTTGTTTATTGCCCATTGAAGCTTCCTTTCTACCTCTTAAATTGTGCTAACCTTCAACCTGAATAAACCTTTGAGATTATGCACTACATTTTCTATATTAAACTTTTATTACACAAAGATGGCGAACAATATCTTAGGAAGCTACAAAATTTAAACATATTTATGATATACAGGCACAACTTCTCAGCCTTAGATAATATCTGATTCAGGACACGGAGCACATCAAACAATTTTTAAAACTATTGCAGTACAATAGTGAGAATTTTGAATGACGGAATAGTGAGCTGAAATGACCTTATTCATTCCTCACTTATAGTTACGCAAAGTTATCAAATCAAATTCAGGGCAAATACAATGCCAAATTTTTGCCACTTGCACAGCGCCGGCATCAGTCAACTTATGGACAATATTTCTTACACCAAGCACGCTCTTAGTAAAATAACGTACCCTCCTTCGGCATCCACCGAAATTTAATAATGGAAAGGTCGTGAAAAGCTCCAACATTATTTTGGTTGCACAAAGCCAACTATTCGATAAAAGCGGTCATGTTCAAAACGTAAACTATATCGTAGAATGCTACAGGTTAATCCATTTTCTTGTTTAAACTTTCAATTCATTATAGACTCTCCAGACAACAAGTGCCCGAAGAAAAGGACAGACGAGTGCACAAACCTAGGCAAAGTGTGCGACGAACAAACTGGACAATGCATAGGTGAGCATTCTCCCTTACTCCAAATACTGATTCACATGCCACCCCTTTTCGGACTGATTAGCCTTTGTTCCGTACAGCATTTTCGAACTTTAAATGTAAAGAAGTATTACAAAAATTCTGAAGAAGAATATTTGCTACAGATGAATAACGCAGAAAGGGCTAAACATAAATGTTAAGAAAAACATCCCTCGTGCCCCTCTATAGAATTTCTGATTGCCAGTTTATTTCATGGTGGACATTCTCTTTTAATGAAATCACCATTCCACTTGAAAAGTGGTATTGCTTCTTCTTTATTGCCCATTTAAACTTCCTTTCTACCCTTTATATTGTGCTAACCTTCAACCTGAATAACCCTTTGCGAGGATGCAATGCATTTTCTATATTAAACTTTTATTACACAAAGCTGGCGAACACAATCGTGGGAAGCGAAAAATTTTTTAAATATTTTTGATATACAGGCACAACTTCTCACCCTTTGATAATATCTGATTCAAGACACGGAGCACATCCCATAATTTTTAAAACGAATGCAGTACAATAGTGAGAATATTGTCTGCCGGAATGGGCAGCTGAAATAATCTTGTTGACTCCTCACTTCTAGTTATGCAATGTTATAAAACCAAATTCAGGGCAAATATAACTCCGATTTTTTGGCACTTGCAGAGCGCCGACAACAATCAAGTTATCGACAATATTTCTTACATCAAGCAGACTCTTATAAAGCTAACATGCTCTCCTTCAGTATCTTCAGAAATTTTATAATGGAAAGCTCGCGAAGAGCACCAACATTAATTTGACTGCACAAAGCAAACCATTCAATAAAATCGGTCATGCTCAAAATGTGAAGTATATCGTAAAAAGCTACAGTTCAGTCAATTTCATTGTTTAAACTTTCAATTCATTATAGACTCTCCAGACGCCAAGTGCCCGAGGAATAAGACATACGAGTGCACAAACCAAGGAAAAGTGTGCGACGAGAACACTGGACAGTGCATAGGTGAGCAGTCTTCCTTACTCCAAATAATGATTGGCATGCCACTCCTTTTCAGAGTGATTAGCCTTTGTTTCGTACTGCGTTTTCGAACTTTGAATGTAAATAAGTATGACACAAATTCTAAAGAAATATGCTTGCTGCAGATGAATAATGCAGAAAGGGCTAAAATAAATGTTACGATATACGACCCTCGTGCCCCGTTTACCATTTCTGATTGCCTTTTTTTTCATGGTGAACATTCCATTGTAATGAAGGACCATTGCACTCGAAAATTGGCATCTCGTGTTGTTTAATGCCTATAAAACTTTTCTTTCCAGTTTTTATAATGTGCTAACCTTAACTCCGAACAACCATTCCAGAGGATCAAATAAGTTTCCTGAATTAAAATTATATTGCACAATGACGCCGAACAGAGTCTTCTCAAAGAAGCAGCAAAAATTAAAATTTATATAAGATATATCTTCGACAAATTTCCCGCCTTTGACATAAACTGATTCAAGATCCGAAGCACATCCAATATTTTAAACACGAATGCAGTCGTATAGACGGTGTTCTGGATCTCGGATTAGTCTGAGAAAAGGGTCGAGTTGACTCCTCACTTCCAGTAATGCAACATTCTAAAATCATGTTCAGGACGCAAATATAATCCAAATTTTTCAGCAATTCCGAAACGCCGCCAGCAAGCTACGTATGGACAATATTTCCTACACCAAGCAGACTCTTATACACATAACATGCTCTCCTTCGGTACCTAGAGAAATTTAACCAAGGAAATCTCGTGAAGAGCTCCCACGTTAATTTCGCTGCACAAAACCTACCATTCTTCTATGAAAATGGTCATGATCAAAACATGAAGTATATCGTAAAAAGCTACAGCTGAACTCATTTTTTTTGTTGTTTAAAATTTTAATTTATTATAGACTCTCCAGACATCAAGTGCCCGAAGGATAGGAAAGATGAGTGCACACACCTAGGAAAAGTGTGCGACGAGAAAACTGGACAATGCATAGGTGAGCATTCTCCCTTACTCCATATACTGATTCACATGCCACCCCTTTTCAGACTGATTAGCATTTGTTTTCTACAGCATTTTTGGAACTTTAAATGTAAAGAAGTATTACAAAAATTCTAAACAAGAGTATTTGCTGCAGGTGAATAACTCAGAAAATGCTAAAATAAATATTAAGAAAAACGTCCCTCGTGCCCCTCCTGGCATTTCTGATGGCCATTTTATTTGATAGGGACCACTGACTTTTAATGAGATGACCTTTGCACATGAAAAATGGCATTGCTTCTTGTTTATTGCCCATTTAAACTTCCTTTCCACCCCATATATTGTGCAAGCCTTCAATCTGAATAACCCTTTACGAGGATGCAACAAATTTTCTATATTAAACTTACATTACACAAATATGCCGACCACAACTTTCTCAAAGGACCAATACCATTTAAAAACAATTTATATGATATATCAGGCAGAACTTTTCTGCCATTGACAACATCTGATTCAATGTACGGGGCCCATCCGAAGATTTTGAAACAAATGCAGTACAATAGTGAGATTGCTGACTGCCTGAATGGTCAGCGCAGATATTCTTTTTGACTCCTCACTCCTAGTTATGCATTGTTATAAAATCAAATTCAGGACAAATATAATACCGATTTTTTTCAATTGCACAGCGCCGGCAGCGAGCAACGTGTGGACAATATTTCTTACGCCAAGCAGCAGACTTAGAAATTTTACATGCACTCATTTGGGAAATGTATAAATTTATTCAAGGAAAACTCGTGAAGATCTCCGAGATTAATTTGGCTGCACAACACCATCTACTCAACAAAAGCGGTCATGCTCAAAATGTGAAGTATATCTTAAATGCCTACCGTTCAATTCATTTCTTTGTTTAAACTTTCAATTCATTATAGACTCTCCAGACGACAAGTGCCCGAAGAATATGACAGACGAGTGCACGAACCTAGGCAAAGTGTGCGACGAAAAAACTGGACAATGCATAGGTGAGCACTCTCCCTTACTCCAAATACTGATTCACATGCCACCCCTTTTCAGACTGATTAGCCCTTGTTATGTACAGCATTTTCGAACTTTAAATGTAAACAAGTATTACAAAAATTCTAAATAATAATATTTGCTACAGAAGAATAACGCAGAAAGGGCTAAAATAAATATTAAGAGAAACATCCCTCATGCCCCTTTAAGAATCTTTGATTGCCAGTTTATTTCATGGTGGATATTGTCTTTTAATGAAACCACCATTTAATTTGAAAAGTGGTATTGCTTCTTGTTTATTGCCCACTGAAACTTCCTTTCTACCTTTATATTGTTCTATCCTTCAACCTGAATAACCCTTTGCGAGGATGCAATGCATTTTCTATATTAAACTTTTATTACACAAAGATGGCGAACACAATCTTAGGAAGCGACAAAATTTAAAAATCTTTATGATATACAGGCACAACTTCTCGGCCTTAGATAATATCTGATTCAAGACAGGGAGCACATTCCATAATTTTTAAAATGCATGAAGTACAATGGTGAGAATTTTGAATGACGGAATAGTGATAAGAAATGACCTTTTTGACTCCTCACTTCTAGTTCTGCAAAGTTATCAAATCAAATAAAGGTCAAATATAATGCCAAATTTTTGCCACTTGCACAGCGCCGGAATCAGTCAACTTATGGACAATATTTCTTACACCCAGCACACTCTTAGAAAAACAACATACTCTCCTACGGAATCTACAGATTTTTAATCATGGAAACGTCGTGAAAACCTTCAACATTAATTTGACTGCACAAAGCCAACCTATCAATAAAAGCGGTCATGCTCAAAACGTCAAGATTATCGTAAAATGCTACAGGATAATCCATTTTCTTGTTTTAACTTACAATTCATTATAGACTCTCCAGACAACAAGTGCCCGAAGAAAAGGACAGACGAGTGCAAAAACCTTGGCAAAGTGTGCGACGAACAAACTGGACAATGCATAGGTGAGCACTCTTCCTTACTCCATATACTGCCTCTCTGATTTCCTTGAGGCACGGGAGTTCTTCCCCCATTCTCTCATTGGCTTCCGACGCCGCGTCTGTGCACAGGACATGTTTCTGATTCTCCAGCAAACGTTCCTGTCCCCTACACCCACTCAAATTTACGCACTTGTGACTGTCGATGTGCGCAAGGCCTTTGACGGTGTTTGCCACGATCACATCCTTTCTCAACTCGCCTCTTTGGATTGTGGCTCCCGCATGTACTCCTATATCCGCTCATTCCTCTCTAAACGTGTGGCTCGCTTTCGAGTAGATACCCACTTGTCTAACCCACACCACCTCACCCGTGGCACTCCTCAAGGTGCTGTTCTCTCTCCTACCCTTTTCAATCTCGCTATGGCCCCTCTCGCCTCCCAGCTAGCTGAAATTCCCGACCTTCATCATATATTTTACGCCGATGACATCACTCTCTGGTGTTCATCTGGCTCTCCCGGTCACGTACAGGACACCCTGCAACGTGGCCTAGATCTCATCGACTCCTTTCTCACCACCGCTGGCCTCTCTCCTGCTCCTGAGAAATCCGAGCTTCTCCTTCTCAACCATTCCTCCTACCAGCGCTCACACAACCACTTCGTCTCTCTCCACCTTTCTGGCTCTCCCATTCCTGTCGTCACACAGTGCAAAGTTCTTGGCTTCCCTTTGCATGCGGCTAAGAATGTGCAAGCCCTCCACCGCGCTGTCACCACCTGCCACTCTGTAACTCACCTCCTGCGGCGCGTGGTCACTCGACGCTCAGGTCTCCACGAGGCTCACGCGTGCCGCGTTGCCCACGCGCTGGCCCTCAACAAAGTCTTGTACTTTGCACCCTACGCTTCCTTCAATGAGACTCAACTTAACGCTCTCGAGACTGCCCTTGTGGGCCTCTACAAGGCAGCTCTCAACCTCCCTATCACTACCTCTACCACTAAGCTCTTTGCCACAGGCCTCTTCCATCCTCTTCGTTCTCTTCTCAGTCTCCATCGTGACTCACAACTCGCCCGGCTTTCCCTTACCCGTCAGGGTCAGTGGTTATTGACTCAAGCGGGTATCTCGCCCATTCCAATCTCCCCGTTTACCTCTCCTATTCCCACCCCCGCTCCCAATCTTCGTATCCTTCCCCTCCCGACCAACATGTCCCCCGTCCTGCACGCCGGACGTCGTCATGCGGCCGCACAGCACCATTCCCCTCTCTTTGATACCCAGGGTGTAACTTACACGGATGCCTCCTTCGTGGCTCCTCGAGGTTCCTGCGGCTACGCCCTGTACCATCCACACCTCCCTTCTCCTGAAACCCACACCAGCGGGCCGTATCTACACCCTCCAGACGCATTGTCCCTCGAGGTCCTCGCCATTGCGCATGCCCTCCAGTCATTTGCCCTCCTTCCCTCTCTCCAAGAGTACACAGTCTATTCAGACTCACAAGCCGCTATACACCACATACAGAAACGCACCCTGACCCCTTCTCTCCAACAGGAGGTCGAGCGAGCGGTCTCCGCACTGCAGCCTTCCATCGTTTTCCTCCGCTGGGTCCCTGGGCATTCAGGGATTGACGGCAATGAGCTGGCCCATCAGCTCGCCCGCGACACACTTTTCCGGGCACCGTTGATCCCCTGGCCCAAGCCCTCGGAGGACGGTGGGAGGCTCACCCTTCGCCGCACCATAAAAGAGGTCTACCTTGAGCTCCGCCTCGACAAACGCCTTTACCCTCCTCCTCATCCATCACTCACGGTGCCGGAGTCTCGCCTTCTTCGGCGCATTCAGATGAATGCAGTTATCACCCCGTCCCGCCTCTTCCACTATCGCTATCGATCGGACCCTTCCTGTCCCAACTGCCCCTGCATCTATGCGGACCTGGCCCATTGCCTCTTCTATTGCCCGGCTGCTCAGCAGTCGGGTTCCTTCCCCCCACCCTTTCTATCCATCACCACCTGGCTCGACTGGCTTGGCGCTGAAGGGGAAGAAGAACAGCGGCTTCTGGTCGCCCAGGCGGTCGACATGCTCGGCCTATAAATTATGGTCGAATAAAAGTCTTTACTACTACTACTACTACTACTGATTCACATGCCACCCCTTTTCAGACTGATTAGCCTTTGTTCGTACAGCATTTTCGAACTTTAAATGTAAAGCAGTATTACAAAAATTCTAAAGAAGAATATTTGATACAGATGAATAACGCAGAAAGGGCTAAAATAAATGTAAAGAAAAACATCCCTCGTGCCCCTCTAAGAATTTTTGATTGCCAGTTTATTTCATGGTGGACATTCTCTTTTAATGAAATCAGCATTCCACTTGAAAAGTGGTATTGCTTCTTGTTTATTGCCCATTTAAACTTCCTTTCTTCCTTTTATATTGTGCTATCCTTCAACCTGAATAACCCTTTGCGAGGATGCAATGCAT
This sequence comes from Amblyomma americanum, assembly GCF_052857255.1. Taxonomy (NCBI): domain Eukaryota; kingdom Metazoa; phylum Arthropoda; class Arachnida; order Ixodida; family Ixodidae; genus Amblyomma; species Amblyomma americanum. Next base: position 32,580,968 of record NC_135502.1, read on the forward strand.
TTTCTATAATTAACTTTTATTACACAAAGGTGGCGAACACAATCATAGGAAGGGACAAAATTTAAAAATATTTATGATATACAGGCACAACTTCTCAGCCTTAGATAATATCTCATTCAGGACACGGATCACATCGCATAATTTTTAACACTATTGCAGTACTATAGTGAGAATTTTGAATGACGGAATAGTGATCAGAAATGATCTTTTTGACTCCTCACTTCTAGTTCTGCAAAGTTATCAAATCAAATAAAGGTCAAATATAATGCCAAATTTTTGCCACTTGCACAGCGCCGGAATCAGTCAACTTATGGACAATATTTCTTACACCCAGCACACTCTTAGAAAAACAACATACTCTCCTACGGAATCTACAGATTTTTAATCATGGAAACGTCGTGAAAACCTTCAACATTAATTTGACTGCACAAAGCCAACCTATCAATAAAAGCGGTCATGCTCAAAACGTGAAGTATATCGTAAAATGCTACAGGATAATCCATTTTCTTGTTTTAACTTTCAATTCATTATAGACTCTCCAGACAACAAGTGCCCGAAGAAAAGGACAGACGAGTGCAAAAACCTTGGCAAAGTGTGCGACGAACAAACTGGACAATGCATAGGTGAGCACTCTTCCTTACTCCATATACTGATTCACATGCCACCCCTTTTCAGACTGATTAGCCTTTGTTCGTACAGCAATTTCGAACTTTAAATGTAAAGAAGTATTACAAAAATTCTAAACAAGAGTATTTGCTGCAGGTGAATAACTCAGAAAATGCTAAAATAAATATTAAGAAAAACGTCCCTCGTGCCCCTCCTGGCATTTCTGATTGCCATTTTATTTGATAGGGACCACTGACTTTTAATGAGAGGACCTTTGCACATGAAAAATGGCATTGCTTCTTGTTTATTGCCCATTTAAATTTCCTTTACACCCCATATATTGTGCAAGCCTTCAACCTGAATAACCCTTTGCGAGGATGCAACAAATTTTCTATATTAAACTTACGTTACACAAATATGCCGAACACAACTTTCTCAAAGGACCAATACCATTTAAAAACAATTTATATGATATATCAGGCAGAACTTTTCTGCCATTGACAACATCTGATTCAATGTACGGGGCCCATCCGAAGATTTTGAAACAAATGCAGTACAATAGTGAGATTGCTGGTTGCCTGAATGGTCAGCGCAGATATTCTTATTGACTCCTCACTCCTAGTTATGCATTGTTATAAAATCAAATTCAGGACAAATATAATACTGAATTTTTTCAATTGCACAGCGCCGGCAGCGAGCAACGTGTGGACAATATTTCTTACGCCAAGCAGACTTAGAAATTTTACATGCACTCATTTGGGAACTGTATAAATTTATTCACGGAAAACTCGTGAAGATCTCCGAGATTAATTTGGCTGCACAACACCATCTACTCAACAAAAGCGGTCATGCTCAAAATGTGAAGTATATCTTAAATAGCTACCGTTCAATTCATTTCTTTGTTTAAACTTTCAATTCAATATAGACTCTCCAGACGACAAGTGCCCGAAGAATAAGACAGACGAGTGCACGAACCTAGGCAAAGTGTGCGACGAAAAAACTGGACAATGCATAGGTGAGCACTCTCCCTTACTCCAAATACTGATTCACATGCCATCCCTTTTCAGACTGATTAGCCCTTGTTATGTACAGCATTTTCGAACTTTAAATGTAAACAAGTATTACAAAAATTCTAAATAATATTATTTGCTACAGAAGAATAACGCAGAAAGGGCTAAAATAAATATTAAGAGAAACATCCCTCATGCCCCTTTAAGAATCTTTGATTGCCAGTTTATTTCATGGTGGATATTGTCTTTTAATGAAACCACCATTGAATTTGAAAAGTGGTATTGCTTCTTGTTTATTGCCCACTGAAACTTCCTTTCTACCTTTATATTGTTCTATCCTTCAACCTGAATAACCCTTTGCGAGGATGCAATGCATTTTCTATATTAAACTTTTATTACACAAAGATGGCGAACACAATCTTAGGAAGCGACAAAATTTAAAAATCTTTATGATATACAGGCGCAACTTCTCGGCCTTAGATAATATCTGATTCAAGACAGGGAGCACATTCCATAATTTTTAAAATGCATGAAATACAATAGTGAGAATTTTGAATGACGGAATAGTGATAAGAAATGACCTTTTTGACTCCTCACTTCTAGTTATGCAAAGTTATGAAATCAAATAAAGGTCAAATATAATGCCAAATTTTTGCCACCTGCACAGCGGCGGCATCAGTCAACTTATGGACAATATTTCTTACACCAAGCACACTCTTAGAAAAACAACATACTCTCCTACGGAATCTACAGAAATTTAATCATAAAAACGTCGTGAAAACGTTCAACATTAATTTGACTGCACAAAGCCAACTTATCAATAAAAGCGGTCATGCTCAAAACGTAACGTATATCGTAAAATGCTACAGGATAATCGATTTTCTTGTTTAAACTTTCAATTCATTATAGACTCTCCAGACAACAAGTGCCCGAAGAAAAGGACAGACGAGTGCAAAAACCTAGGCAAAGTGTGCGACGAACAAACTGGACAATGCATAGGTGAGCACTCTCCCTTACTCCAAATACTGATTCACATGCCACCACTTTTCCGACTGATTAGATCTTGTTATGTACAGCATTTTCGAACTTTAAATGTAACGAAGTATTACAAAAATTCTAAAGAAGAATATTTGCTGCAGATGAATAACGCAGAAAGGGCTAAAATAAATGTAAAGAAAAACATCCCTCGTGCCCCTCTAAGAATTTTTGATTGCCAGTTTCTTTCATGGTGGACATTCTCTTTTAATGAAATCACCATTCCAGTTGAAAAGTGGTATTGCTTCTTGTTTATTGCCCATTGAAACTTTCTTTCTACATTTTATATTGTGCTAACCTTCAACCTGAATAACCCTTTGCGAGGATGCAAAACATTTTCTGTATTAAACTTTTATTACACAAAGATCGCGAACGCAATCTTAGGAAGCGACAAAATATAAAAATAATTATGATATACAAGATACGCAGCACATCCCTAAATTTTTAAAACTAATGCAGTACAATAGTGGGAATATTGTCTGCCGGAATGGGCAGCTGAAATGATCTTGTTGACTCCTCACTTCTAGTTATGCAATGTTATAAAATCAGATTCAGGGCAAATATAATTCCGAATTTTTGGCACTTGCACAGCGCCGACAACAATCAATTTATCGACAATATTTCTTACATCAAGCAGACTCTTATAAAGCTAACATGCTCTCCTTCAGTATCTTCAGAAATTTTATCATGGAAAGCTCGCGAAGAGCACCAACATTAATTTGGCTGCACAAAGCAAACCATTCAATAAAATCGGTCATGCTCAAAATGTGAAGTATATCGTAAAAAGCTACAGTTCAGTCCATTTCATTGTTTAAACTTTCAATTCATTATAGACTCTCCAGACGCCAAGTGCCCGAGGAATAAGACAGACGAGTGCACAAACCAAGGAAAAGTGTGCGACGAGAACACTGGACAGTGCATAGGTTGAGCATTCTTCCTTACTCCAAATAATGATTTGCATGCCACTCCTTTTCAGAGTGACTAGCCTTTGTTTCGTACTGCGTTTTCGAACTTTGAATGTAAATAAGTATGACACAAATTCTAAAGTAATATGCTTGCTGCAGATGAATAATGCAGAAAGGGCTAAAATAAATGTTACGATATACGGCCCTCGTGCCCCGTTTACCATTTCCGATTGCATTTTTTTCATGGTGAACATTCCATTGTAATGAAAGGACCATTGCACTTGAAAACTGGCATCTCGTGCTGTTTAATGCCTATAAAAATTTTCTTTCCAGTTTTTATAATGTGATAACCTTCACTCCGAATAACCTTTCCGGAGGATCAATTAAGTTTCCTGTATTAAAATTATATTGCACAATGACGCCGAACACAATCTTCTCAAAGAAGCAGCAAAATTTAAAATTTATATAAGATACATCTGCGACAAATTTCCCGCCTTTGACATAAACTGATTCAAGATCCGAAGCACATCCAATATTTTAAACACGAATGCAGTCGTATAGACGGAGTGCTGGATCTCGGATCAGTCTGAGAAAAGGGTCGAGTTGACTCCTCACTTCCAGTAATGCAACATTCTAAAATCATGTTCAGGACACAAATATAATCCAAATTTTTCAGCAATTCCGCAGCGCCGCCAGCAAGCTACGTATGGACAATATTTCTTACACCAAACAGACTCTTATACACTTAGCATGCTCTCCTTCGGTATCTAGAGAAATTTAACCAAGGAAATCTAGTGAAGAGCTCCCACGTTAATTTCGCTGCACAAAGCCAACCATTCTTCTACGAAAATGGTCATGATCAAGACATGAAGTATATCGTAAAAAGCTACAGCTGAATTCATTTTTTTGTTTAAATTTTCAATTTATTATAGACTCTCCACAAATCAAGTGCCCGAAGGATAGGAAAGATGAGTGCACACACCTAGGAAAAGTGTGCGACGAGAAAAGTGGACAATGCATAGGTGAGCATTCTCCCTTACTCCAAATACTGATTCACATGCCACCCCTTCTTAGACTGATTAGCCTTTGTTTCCTACAGCATTTTTGAACTTTAAATGTAAAGAAATATTACAAAAATTCTAAAGAAGAGTATTTGCTGCAGGTGAATAACGGAGAAAGTGCTAAAATAAATGTTAAGAAAAACGTCCCTCTGCCCCTCTTCTTTTTTTTTGATTGCCATTTTATTTGATAGTGACTACTGACTTTTAATGAAAGGACCTTTGCACATGAAAAGTGGAATTGCTTCTTGTTTATTGCATATTGAAACTTCTTTTCCACCTCATATATTACGCTAGCCTTCGACCTGAATAACCCTTTGCGAGGATGCAACAAAATTTCTATATTAAACTTACATTACACAAATATGCCGAACACAAATTTCTCAAAGGACCAGTAACACTTAAAAAGAATTTATATGATATATCAGGCAGAGCTTTTCTGTCATTGACAACATCTGATTCAAGATACGGGGCCCATCCCAAGCTTTTAAAACGAATGCAGTACAATAGTGAGATTGCTGACTGCCTGAATGATCAGCGCAAATGGTCCTATTAACTTCTCACTTCTAGTTATGCAATGTTATAAAATCAAATTCAGGGCAAACATAATACCGAATTTTTGGCACTTGCACAGCGCCGGAATCAGTCAACTTATGAACAGTATTTCTTACACCAAGCACACTCTAAGGAAAAATAACGTGCTCTCCTTCGGCATTTATAGAAATTTAATCATGGAAAGCTCGTGAAGAGATCCTACATTAATTTGGCTGCACAAAGCCAACCAGTAAATAAAAGCGGTCATGCTCAAAACATGAAGGATAAAGTAAAAAGCTAGAGCTCAAATCATTTCTTTGTTTAAACTTTCAATTCATTATAGACTCTCCTGACACCAAGTGCCCGAGGAATAAGACATACGAGTGCACATACCTAGGAAAAGTGTGCGACGAAACAACTGGACAATGCATAGGTGAGCATTCTCCCTTACTCCATATACTGATTCACATGCCACCCCTTTTCAGACTGATTAGCTTTCGTTTCGTACAGCATTTTTTAACTTTAAATATAATGAAATATGACCCAAATGCTAAAAAATAATACTTGCTGCAGATGAATAACGCAGAACGGGCTAAAATAAGTGTTACGATATACGACCCTCGTGCCCCTCTTACCATTTCTAATTGCCATTTTTTCATGATGAACATTATCTTTTAATGAAATCACCATTGCACGTGAAAAGTGGTATTGCTTTTTGTTTATTGCCCATTGAAACTTCCTTTCTACCTGTTATATTGTGCTAACCTTCAACCTGAGTAACCCTTTGCGAGGTTGCGATAAATTGTCTATATTAAACTGATATTACACAAAGATGGCGAACACAATCTTAGGAAGCGACAAATTTTAAAAATATGATATACAGGCACAACTTCTCAGGCTTTGATAATATCTTATTCAAGACACGGAGCCCATTTCATAATTTTTAAAACGAATGCAGTACAATAGTGAGAATATTGTCTGCCGGAATGGGCGGCTGAAATGATCTTGTTGACCCCTCACTTCTAGTTATGCATTGTTATAAAATCAAATTCAGGGCAAATATAATTCCGAATTTTCGGCACTTGCACAGCGCCGACAACAATCAAGTTATCGACAATATTTCTTACATCAAGCAGACTCTTATAAATCTAACATGCTCTCCTTCAGTATCTTGAGAAATTTAATCATGGAAAGCTCAAGAAGAGCACCAACATTAATTTAGCTCCACAAAGCCAACCATTCAATAAAAGCGGTCATGCTCAAAATGTGAAGTATATCGTAAAATGCTACAGGTTAATCGTTTTTCTTGTTTAAACTTTCAATTCATTATAGACTCTCCGGACATCAAGTGCGCGAAGAATAAGACAGACGAGTGCACAAACCTAGGAAAAGTGTGCGACGAGAACACTGGACAATGCATAGGTGAGCATTCTTCCTTACTCCAAATATTTATTTGCATGCCACCCCTTTTAAGACTGATTAGCCTTTGTTTCCTACCGCTTTTCGAACTTTGAATGTAAATAAGTATGACACAAATTCTAAAAAAATATACTTGCTGCATAAGAATAATGCTGAAAGGGCTAAAATGAATGTTACGATATACGACCCTCCTGCCCCTCTTACCATTTCTGATTGCGTTTTTTTTTCATGGTGAACATTCCATTGTAATGAAAGGACCATTGCACCTGAAAACTGACATGTCGTGTTGTTTAATGCCTATAAAAATTTTCTTTCCTGTTTTTATATTGTGCTAACCTTCACTCCGAATAACCATTCCGGAGGATCAAATAAGTTTCCTGTATTAAAATTATATTGCACAATGACGCCGAACACAATCTTCTCAAAGAAGCAGCAAAAGTTAAAAATTATATAAGATATATCTGCGGGAAATTTCCCGCTTTTGACATAAACTGATTCAAGATCCGAAGCACATCCAATATTTTAAACACGAATGCAGTCGTATAGACGGAGTGCTGGATCTCGGATCAGTCTGAGAAAAGGGTCGAGTTGACTCCTCACTTCCAGTAATGCAACATTCTAAAATCATGTTCTGGACACAAATATAATCCAAATTTTTCAGCAATTCCGCAGCGCCGCCAGCAAGCTACGTATGGACAACATTTCTTACACCAAACAGACTCTTATACACTTAGCATGCTCTCCTTCGGTATTTAGAGAAATTTAACCAAGGAAATCTCGTGAAGAGCTCCCACGTTAATTTCGCTGCACAAAGCCAACCATTCTTCTACGAAAATGGTCATGATCAAGACATGAAGTATATCGTAAAAAGCTACAGCTGAATTCATTTTTTTGTTTAAATTTTCAATTTATTTTAGACTCTCCAGACATCAAGTGCCCGAAGGATAGGAAAGATGAGTGCACGAACCTAGGAAAAGTGTGCGACGAACAAACTGGACAATGCATAGGTGAGCATTCTCCGTTACTCTAAATACTGATTCACATGCCACCCCTTCTTAGACTGATTAGCCTTTGTTTCCTACAGCATTTTTGAACTTTAAGTGTAAAGAAATATTACAAAAATTCTAAAGAAGAGTATTTGCTGCAGGTGAATAACGCAGAAAGTGCTAAAATAAATGTTAAGAAAGACGTCCCTCTGCCCCTCTTCGCATTTCTGATTGCCATTTTATTTGATAGTGACTACTGACTTTTAATGAAAGGACCTTTGCACATGAAAAGTGGAATTGCTTCTTGTTTATTGCCTATTGAAACTTCTTTTCCACCTCATATATTCTGCTAGCCTTCAACCTGAATAACCCTTTGCGAGGATGCAACAAAATTTCTATATTAAACTTACATTACACAAATAATCCGAACACAAATTTTCAAAGGACCAGTAACATTTAAAAAGAATTTATATGATATATCAGGCAGAGCTTTTCTGTCATTGACAACATCTGACTCAAGATACGGGGCCCATCCCAAGATTTTAAAACGAATGCAGTACAATAGTGAGATTGCTGACTGCCTGAATGATCAGCGCAAGTGGTCCTATAACTTCTCACTTCTAGTTATGCAATGTTATAAAATCAAATTCAGGGCAAACAAAATACCGAATTTTCGGCACTTGCACAGCGCCGGAATCAGTGAACTTATGAACAGTATTTCTTACACCAAGCACACTCTAAGGAAAAATAACATGCTCTCCTTCGGCATTTACAGAAACTTAATCATGGAAAGCTCGTGAAGAGATCCTACATTAATTTGGCTGCACAAAGCCAACCAGTAAATAAAAGCAGTCATGCTCAAAACATGAAGCATAAAGTAAAAAGCTACAGCTCAATTCATTTTCCTGTTTAAAATTTAAATTCATTACAGACTCTTTAGACACCAAGTGCCCAAAGAATAAGACAGACGAGTGCACAAACATAGGAAAAGTGTGCGACGGGACAACTGGAAAATGCATAGGTGAGCATTCTCCCTTACTCCAAATACTGATTCACATGCCACCCCTTCTTAGACTGACTAGCCTTTGTTTCCTACAGCATTTTAGGAACATTAAATGTAAAGAAGTATTACAAAAATTCAAAAGAGTATTTGCTGCAGGTGAATAACGCAGAAAATGCTAAAATAGATATTAAGAAAAACGTCCCTCGTGCCCCTCTTCGCATTTCTGATTGCCATTTTATGTGATAGTGACCACTGTCTTTTAATGAGAGGACCTTTGCACATGAAAACTGGCATTGGTTCTTGTTTATTGCCCATTTAAACTTCCTTTCCACCTCATATATTGTGCTAGCCTTCAACCTGAATAACCCTTAGCGAGGATGCAACAAATTTTCTATATTAAACTTACAAATATGCCGAACACAACTTTCTCAAAGGACCAATAACATTTAAAAACAATTTATGTTATATATCTGGCAGAACATTTCTGTCATTGACAACATCTGATTCAATGTACGGGGCCCATCCGAAGATTTTAATACAAATGCAGTACAATAGTGAGATTGCTGACTGCCTGAATGGTCAACGCAAATATTCTTATTGACTCCTCACTTCTAGTTATGCATTGTTTAAAATCAAATTCAGGACAAATATAATACCGAATTTTTTCACTTGCACAGCGCCGGCAGCCAGCAACGTGTGGACAATATTTCTTACGCCAAGCAGACTTAGAAATTTTACATGCACTCATTTGGGAACTGTATAAATTTATTCACGGAAAGCTCGTGAAGATCTCCGAGATTAATATGGCTGCACAACACCATCTACTCAACAAAAGCGGTCATGCGCCAAACGTGAAGTATATCGTAAATAGCTACCGTTCAATTCATTTCTTTGATTAAACTTTAAATTCATTATAGACTCTCCAGACACCAAGTGCCCGAGAAATAAGACATACGAGTGCACATACCTAGGAAAAGTGTGCGACGAAACAACTGGACAATGCATAGGTGAGCATTCTCCCTTACTCCAAATACTGATTCACATGCCACCGCTTTTCAGACTGATTAGCTTTCGTTTCGTACCGCATTTTTTTAACTTTAAATGTAATGAAATATGACACAAATTCTAAAGAATAATACTTGCTGCAGATGAATAACGCAGAACGGGCTAAAATAAATGTTACGATATACGACCCTCGTGCCCCTCTTACCATTTCTAATTGCCATTCTTTTCATGGTGAACATTGTCTTCTAATGAAATCACCATTGCACGTGAAGAGTGGTACTGCTTCTTGTATATTGCCCATTGAAACTTCCTTTCTACCTGTTATGTTGTGCTAACCTTCAACCTGAATAACCCTTTGCGAGGTTGCGATAAATTTTCTATATTAAACTGATATTACAAAAAGATGGCGAACACAATCTTAGGAAGCGACAAAATTTAAAAATAATTATTATATACCGGCACAGCTTCTCAGCCTTAGATAAAATCTGATTCAAGATAAGCAGCACATCCCAAAATTTTTAAAACTAATGCAGTACAATAGTGAGAATATTGTCTGCCAGAATGGGCAGCTGAAATGATCTTGTTGACTCCTCACTTCTAATTATGCAATGTTATAAAATCAGATTCTGGGCAAATATAATTCCGAATTTTTGGCACTTGCACAGCGCCGACAACAATCAAGTTATCGACAATATTTCTTACATCAAGCAGACTCTTATAAATCTAACATGCTCTCCTTCAGTATCTTCAGAAATTTTATCATGGAAAGCTCGCGAAGAGCACCAACATTAATTTGGCTGCACAAAGCAAACCATTCAATAAAATCGGTCATGCTCAAAATGTGAAGTATATCGTAAAAAGCTACAGTTCAGTCCATTTCATTGTTTAAACTTTCAATTCATTATAGACTCTCCAGACGCCAAGTGCCCGAGGAATAAGACAGACGAGTGCACAAACCAAGGAAAAGTGTGCGACGAGAACACTGGACAGTGCATAGGTTGAGCATTCTTCCTTACTCGAAATAATGATTTGCATGCCACTCCTTCTTAGACTGATTAGCCTTTGTTTCCTACCGCCTTTTCGAACTTTGAATGTAAATAAGTATGACACAAATTCTGAAGAAATCTTCTTGCTGCAGATGAATAATGCAAAAAGGGCTAAACTAAATGTTACGATATACGACCCTCCTGCCCCTCTTACCATTTCTGATTGCCTTTTCTTTCATGGTGAACATTCCATTGTAATGAAAGGACCATTGCACTTGAAAACTGCCATTTCGTGTTGTTTAATGCCTATAAAAATTTTCTATCCAGTTTTTATATTGTGCTAACCTTCACTCCGAATAACCATTCCAGAGGATCAAATAAGTTTCCTGTATGAAAATTATATTGCACAATGACGCCGAAAAGAATCTTCTCAAAGAAGCAGCAAAAGTTAAAATTTATATAAGATATATCTTCGACAAATTTCCCGCCTTTGACATAAACTGCTTCAAGATCGGAAGCACATCCAATATTTTAAACACGAATGCAGTCGTATAGACGGAGTGCTGGATCTCGGATCAGTCTGAGAAAAGGGTCGAGTTGACTACCCACTTCCAGTAATGCAACATTCTAAAATCATGTTCAGGACACAAATATAATCCAAATTTTTCAGCAATTCCGCAGCGCCGCCAGCAAGCTACGTATGGACAATATTTCTTACACCAAGCAGACTCTTATACACTTAGCATGCTCTCCTTCGGTATCTAGAGAAATTTAACCAAGGAAATCTCGTGAAGAGCTCCCACGTTAATTTCGCTGCACAAACCCAACCATTCTTCTACGAAAATGGTCATGATCAAAACATGAAGTATATCGTAAAAAAGTACAGCTGAATTCATTTTTTGTTTAAAATTTCTATTTATTATAGACTCTCCACAAATCAAGTGCCCGAAGGATAGGAAAGATGAGTGCACGAACCTAGGAAAAGTGTGCGACGAACAAACTGGACAATGCATAGGTGAGCATTCTCCCTTACTCCAAATACTGATTCACATGCCACCCCTTTTCAGACTGTTAAGCCTTTGTTTCGTACAACATTTTTCAAACTTTAAATGTAAAGAAGTATGAAACAAATTCTAAGGAAAAATCCTTGCTGCAGATGAAAACGCAGAAAGTGCTAAAATAAATGTTAAAAAAACGACATCATCCCCACCCCCCTAGCATTTCTGATTGCCATTTTATTTAATTGTGAAAACTTCCTTTTAATCAGGTACACTTTCACTTGAAAACTGGAATTGCTTCTTGTTTAATTCCTATAGAAACTTCCTTTCTACGTCTTATATCTTGCTAACCTTCAACCGGAATAACCTTTTGCGAAGAAATTAATTTTCTATAATAAAATGGTAATACACAAAGATCGCGAACACAATCTTTTTCTTGCCAACGATTGCACTAGATTACTGAATTGTTGCTTGTTTTAGTACCGATAAAATTTTCCTGTACAGCTCTTATGTTGTGCTAATTTTCAGTATGAATAACCATTTTGAGAGCGTAAATTAACTTTTCTCTATTACAATTATATTCTAAAATGTTTGCAAACACAATCTCCTCAAAGAAGCGATAAAATTTCAAATTTTATAGATGATATATCTGCTAGAACTTTTCTACCTTTGATAATATCTGTTAGAAGATCCAGAGTGCATCCAATAATTTAAAAACTAATGCTGTTGAATAGTGAGAGTGTTCACTACAGGATTAGTCTGTTTAAGGGGTCGTGTTTATACCTGACTTACAGTAGAAGAACGTTATAAAAACAAATTAGGACTCAAATATAAGCCCAGATTTTTTGGCAAATCACAGCGCCGGCAGCAAGGAAGTTTTGAACATTATGTCTCACACCAAGCAAAGATTTTTAGGAAAACAGAAGCCTTTGCGCCCGTGTCTGAAGAACTTTCATCACAGAAAGCAGATGAACAGCTCCCACAAAAATTTCCCACTACATACTCAACGATTCTACAAAAGTGGCAATGCTCAAAATATGTGAATTATTTCATGAAAAGCTACAGCCCTCTTATTTCATGTTTACTATTTCAATTCATTGTAGAGTCTCCAGACTCTAAGTGCACGCTGGATAAGAAAGACGAGTGCACAGGCCAAAGAAAAGTTTGCGACGAGACAAGTGGACAATGCATAGGTGAGCACTATTCCCTACTCAAAATAGTGAGTCACATGCCACCCATTGTTAGACCGATTGCCATTGCAATTATCTTCTTTTCACTTTCTTAACGCCACCATTGCCACCACTGCCACCACCTCCTTGTTCGCACCGCATCATTATTTTTCTTTTGTTGCTGTTATTATTGACAGTGGCGTGTTTAAGGCAGGCAGGCCAAGGTATTACCCAGTTTGCCTGGTCCATCTTTGGCGCGAGGCCGACGCGACTGGGCGACGCGCAGAGGTTTCATAGGCGAGCGCACGGTAGGTTCCATGACTTCGACGGAGGCAGAGTTTGTATACATCATGCAGCTTATGTTCACTCACGCCACCTAGGATCACGCCATGGATGGTTCCGCCGCCACTTCTGCTACCTTGCCGCGCAGACTATGTTCTCCTCTATCCATTAAGTACCACGGCACTCATCATGGCTATGATAGCCGGATGTGAGACCTGCTCGAATTTTCTTTCGTAAAAGTATGCATTGATTTGACGCAATCCAAAAAAATGTGGCGGAATCTCCCGAGTAGCTCCTCAAGAGTAGAGCCCTTGTTACATCTGCTCTAATTTTAACGACGAGGCCAATCTGTGGCTGGCTGATCATAACGTCGCCAGATGTACTTTGTGCACATGTACTTTGTGTACTGAGTGCTCATTTAGTTTTTTCTTGTTGCTATGTATTTTTGTTGTTTTTGTGAAATGTCGTGCTATGCCGAAGCCCGGTAACCAAGAAAAAAAAATTCATCGTGGCAATGAGGTTCAGTACTCTTTTTCCACGAGGAAATCCTGGACTAGAATCCGAGCCGTGGGTGTTTTTTTTTTTTTTACTCGGACCTTTTTTGCTGCTTCTGTGACGCAGAAAGAACACACAAAGATCTCTGAATAGCTCATCGCAGCCAGTAATGTTAGCGTATTCAAAGCACTCACTCACTGAAGATGGAGCCAGCGGTAATTTTCTTCTTCATTCATGTTTGGCAACACAGCCTCCTCTGCAATCACGTCAGCGAGACTAAATTTTCAGTCCATGGAGAACAACATTATTTTTAGTCACTTTTTGATAGAGTAAGAAGCAGTTCGAAGCAGCCGAATTACATTGAAGAATGTTTCCAACAGAGTAGCAATTTGGGCCTGTTGGTAGGTCATGATTCTCCTCCCGTCCACTTCTCTGCTGAGTCCTTGTGTCTTTGCGCTACCAACACTTCATCAAGAATATTTTATTTCCTCGGTGCTGCCGAAGCCGGCGCTGAAGCTAAGTCTAATTCTGCACCTTGCTAATCACTGGCGCACTGGCTGCTTTGCATATTGTCTAAAAGATCGCGGTATTCGCAGTCCGCATCATCTTCACTGTATCATTTGATGTAGGACAGAATCAGTTGCAATGTAGCACTGCACTGATGCATTGGTGTACGACTGCACCAATATCAGCTCCCGCGGAATTCCTGCCTTGCAGCGACGCCTTGTTCGTGTTTAACACAGGCAGCGAGAAAACATCTTTCTGTCCACAAATGTTTGCGAAACTACTATAAAAATATATAAAACTACTGCTCACAAACGACCAGCTATCAGTGTACCTCAATCTGTTCTTACGTATTTATTGCAAGCATTTTTCCAGCGGCCGGCGATTGAAAGGACACTCGCACTTTGGCCTTTCTCCCACAGGACCGCAAAGATAACGCGAAGGTAGCGGGGTATTTATTTAGTCACACAGAATAGTAGCGGCCATTGATCTTCACCTAAAATATCACACTATGGCGGGCAAATGATGGCGCTTTTGATGCTGAACGCAAGGTTGGAGAAACTAGGCTGCTTGTTGTTAATTAAACATGAATTTTGGAGGTACAGATGTTGTTGCCGAGAGTAATGAGCACTTTCTGTGATCGCCGATCTTCCGTTCGCACCACAGTGTATTATTCGCCGCCGCTGGTTTTCTCAAGCAAACACTCTGCTTCCAGCTTTCTTTCATGCGGCAGCTTTCAGGTTCATTTCTTCATGGTTACGATTTTATCGCCCCTGAGACTGCACGGATTAGTAGAGATTCATTTAGATTACTACACCGCTTCTTGTTTGGGTCACTGACGGAAACGATTATTCTCGGCCACCGGCCGCGGTGATCGTCGGTGGTGAAAGCCTCCAAGGCACTGCTCCGCTTTTTGAGGACTTCTGTCCTGCACGATAGGCTGTGACTTTACTGAACGCTGTGACTTTCCATAGCGTCTTCAATTTCCTGCAACTCTCTTCTCTCCTTTATCTTTTTCTCCTCTCACCCCTTTCCCCCCGTGCAGGGCAGCAAACCGGCTATTCTTCAGGTTAACCCCCCTGCCTTTCCTCCTCCTCTTCCTCCTCCTCCTTCTTTGGGCGAATGATTAAAATGCCCATCGATAATATAATCCATGAAACCAGTGCTACGAATCATTTCTTGTCCATCAGCAGTGTTCAGTAACTGCACTTGATCTGAGCTCTCGCCACCCTTCAAAGCCTAGGAAAGTTGACAAGACCCTGTGGCCGCCAAAATAGATCAGTGTATTTGCCTGTGGCTGTGTTTTTGCCGAAAAGTTGTCTTCCAAGCTTCAAAAGCATGCCTTCAAGCGGCATCGCAGTGCGCTTTAGGCTTTTCCGAAACATAATAGAACGAGCCTGTACCGATAGTCTGCAAAAGGCCTACTGCCATAGCTTGTTATAGAGGGACTCTTGAGTGACGATGTATGACACGCCCATAAACTGAGAGGAAGAAAAGAATGTCAATACAGTAGCATGAATGCGGAAATATCACCCTAGATGATTGCACCACACGGCAGCGTGAAGTGAATTTAAAGTAGCGCATGCCATTGCTTTCAAATTCAAGCATGCAGCAGCCCTGAACACACTAGGGTGAGAGTAAGACCGCCCCTGTAATTTTTTCGGACATAAATTTTTCAATACGTCGTTCGTGATCTGCTGCTAATTAGTAGCTGGAATCGCGGAGCTCAACATACCTCTTTGCTTGTCGACGAACCGCAGCTACCTTCGCGCGCCTGCAGGAATTACACATTAATGAACATTTCGATGGTGTCGTTGAAAGACAAGCCAGGTCCTCTCGCAGTCTTGTTCATATATAGTTAGCGTGGGGTGGTATTTTGCAACAGGGTTGTCGAGAAGACAGTGAGGCAGCGAACGGCAACAGATTCCTATACATGCCCCCCCCCCCCCCCCCTCCTATGGCGTTCAGTTCGACGGCGCCTCAAGAAGTACGAAATGCGCGTGTCCGGGGATAAGCCACTCATACACGCTTTTCATAGCAAGTGCCTATCAGTCTAGGGTTAAACTTCCTCTGCATTATATTTCTCGTCAGGATCAAAACCACAAGTAATTTTCATGCCACACCGGCCGCCACTGGTAGATTAACTGCCAATAGCCAGTACCAACGCCATAACGCGCATGTATCGAAAACTAACAGTACGCAAATATGTTATCCTTCTTTACTCATATTTTGCCTTTAGACATTTACAAGGAGCTGGTTTAGACATTCACAAGGAGATGGGAGTAACACATCAAGCGCCCAAGTCATTTTATTTGTTCTGATTTAGTATTTGGACAAGGCCGCGTTCTTTCTTTATTTCACTTCATCAACGGCGTTGCTTTGAACCGAATAAATTATCACACCCCAGAAGAAATCCGCTACCGCAACGTAAGCTACACTAATTTCCCCGCTTCGACGCACACATGTCTCACCAAGGTTAGTTTTATAGAGATAAAATGTGGACACATTTTAACACTTCGGATTATCCTTCAGAGCATCTTTGTGCACACAGTAATCATGTTAGCACCGCTGCATTTTGGGTCACCACGAAGTGTCACATTCCATTCGTGCGGTTTCTCCTTTGCAACATCTTCCCCATATATGCGGCTTCTTTCTGGTGTGCTGCGATTCTTTATGTCCTTTATTTTTCGCGCAACAGGGTCTCGACGTTTTTCCTTTATTACACTTCCATGACCGCCGACAACCCTACACAAAGTACCTCATAAGTGTGTTTCTATAAAACATCATATATCCAGAACCCTGCGAGTAGCAAACTATTTTAAGGTTAATTGAGGACATTCAAAATCCTTCCGCGTGGCGTGCTTCGCATGCAAACAATGGCTTCCAAAACGTTACTCTCGCAGTAAAAACTGAATTTCTTAGTAGTGTGCTCAGCGGCTGGTTGATGTCTTAAACAGGTGGGAAACATCACAGTGAAACACTTCATAAATGCTCTGCTCATTGACAGGTCATGTTTAGCTCGAGTCGAAAAACAACAGAAAAATTTTTGTCATCTCTTTCCTCGCAACAGGTATTTATCTAATATTTTTGACCAAAACTTGTAGTAACAACAAAAATCTTTTCGCAGAAACAAAATTTTGCGCAGTTATTATAAAAAAAAGCAGTGCAGAAGAACTATCGACCCCAGAGAATTAGTACAGAAAAACTAGAGCACTACAAAAACTACAAAACAAAAACAGAAAATTCTGTCCTTAAAACGTAACTACAAACTTCTTTGTCGTATTTCTGACATGGTTTCGCAGTTTTTTTTTTTCGGCTGGATGCTGTAAAATTAGTGAAAGTTTTATGTTTCCTGCGCTATATGTGAACAATATATTGTTACGGGCTAACGGGTGTGCCCAGGGAGAACCAGGCAAGGTCATATATCTATTGTTCGAGCCCTAGGTCCGCGCAACGCTGCTTCAAAATTTTCTCAAACTTCTTTCAAAAACTGCAGTTGCAATGTCATTGTGTCATTGTTACGGACACTTTGTGTGAACTGGCTTCACTATAGCACCTTGTTTAGAAGTTATATGCAGAAAAGCACACAGCGTTTCCGTTTTCTCTACCATTCCATGCGCATTTTTCTTCTAGCTACCTGTGATCCAGGTATCTTTAAATGCGAAAATGGCCCTTACAAAGAGTGCACGATACAAGACAAAGAGGCAAAGTGTGTTTGCAAGAAGGGGCTAATGGAAAATAATGGCGAGTGCAAGATAGGTAAGTACTCTTCTTCTCTGTCAGATTCATTTATTCGAAACGTCAGTGAATTGACAAAAAGCTGTAGAGCTGTTTAATAATCTCTAATGTTCTCAAGAATGATCTCGTTAATAAAGGTATTAAGGTCTCCCTCAACAACTGGGCATATTTTTACAGCTGGAACATGATATTCTAGTCGCTTATTCGCCATTAAACCTCATAATTAAAACCTCTGTGTTGAAGAACACTCTGTGCTTTATAACCAAACTGGAAAATGTCTTTTGCATGTCATGTTTCGCCCCTATTCAACCGATAGAACGGAGAGTTCTGGAACTGTAACTGCGAACCTTGATATCATATTTGTAGCCCTAATTTTTTTCAGCTCGGATGTGCGATTACACGAAGCCAGACACAATAATCGCCGTGCTCTCCGCGTTCGATACGTCCTCGATAGCACTTGCGGGATAACAGGACATTCCACGTTCGCCGCCATGGTTGGTGATGGGCAGATGAACAACTGCAATGTTAGCCGACGCACAGCACGAATGCATTCAAAATAAAAGGGGGGACAGCTGAAGCCACAGCTCGGTTAGTACAGTACCGTACGCGAAGTACAGAGGTCGTGGATTTGGATGCCTCCGGTGGCATGGGGTTGCCTTTGCATTTACCTTCTGTAAAGTTACCTATCTAAATTCTTCTGCAACTAAATCTGTGTTTGCCTTTGCATTAACTCTCTGTAAAGTTACCTATCTAAAATCTTCTGGAACTAACTCAATACCCTGATGAGACTACGCTTTTAAAAATTCACAAATTAATTGATAAAATCCACTCGTAAAACAACACAATTGGCTATATTTACAAAGATTATTTATTCACGGATCTTAACTACGCTCTAGAACGTTCCCACGTCTCACTCACTCTGCACCCACTGCTATCACTAGTAGCTTTCAGGTCCCCATTGACGCTGTTCTGGTCTTTTTTTCTCAGCGCCAATAGAAAAAGCCAACCCTCTTAAGAACACAGAAAACAGGGAAAAGGACACGTGCACGTGCCTTCAAACAATGGCGGACGGCTCCTAGGTTCGCACTTCGGCCGTATGTTGAGATCCATCGCCCGGCTGCGAAGCGGAACAGGTACAGAGGGCAAAACACTTGTCTAGAACGACCGAACTGTGTGTTCCGCAGTTCCCAAAGCCACTGCGACCAGGAAGGCAAAAACTGACGATGCAGTCCTATGAGTTTAACTGCACATGCTTACATCCAGACCCCTGTTTAACCAAATGGTATTGCTATGTGTCATGTGCTCAGCCCTCTGTACATCGCCCGACTTAGGAACGAAAGAAGCTGCCGCCAGGGGTGGCCCAGCTCACAGAAACAAGCACATAGACACGAACAAGACGCCCACTAACGAGAAATGAATATTCACGAAAAAACATGAAATGGTTTGCGTTTATGAGGTTTAACGTCCCAAAGCGATTCAAGCTGTGAGGGACGCCGTAGTAAAGGGCTCCCGGTAAGCTATACCACCTGCGGCTTCCTAACGTGCACTGACATTGCACAGTACACGGGACTGTAGCATTTCGCCTCCATCGAAATGCGAACGTCGCGGCCGGGATCGAACCCGCGTCTTTCGGGTCAGTAGCCGAGCACCCTAACAGCATAGTCACCGTGGCAGCTAAACATATAAATTAAAAACGTGCTCGCTTACACATTACTGCAAAAAGTAAATCAATCAAAACAACTCTTATTTTCTTTCCCTTCTTTTTAGCGATTGCTGGCTTCTAAGTTATTGGCTTTATGACCTGCTGCTTCAAATGCGCAACCGAACTAGTGCGCCGTGACTGCCAGCCCCTGTTTCCCAGTGAGAACGGAATAACGAACCAACACCTCCTCCTTTAATGTGCCAGCCAGATGAGCCGGTTTCGTTAAATCATAGGCTCTTCTACTACCTTTTCTTCCGCTCTCTCATTTGCTCCTTCTCTGCGCTTGCAACAAGAGGGGAAGGGATAAGAAATGTACTCAGGGACAGCTTTTCGTGGCTACGCAGGGGACGCTACAAGCGCGCCGTCAGCTTAAACACCTATCTCTCTCACCCTTGTGAGCGCGTGATAAGAGCGCACTTGTGGAAGCCTCGCACCGCATCTTCGTAGCTCCCACTGCTAGTCACAGAAAGCTGTCCCCAGTGTAGCGACATTTCGCGGAAAATTGGGAATTTTTTTTGTGTGCGTGTGTGTGTGGGGGGGGGGGGGGGGGAGGTGGCGCTTTATAAAGCAGCATTTTGCAGGCGTGCCAGAAGCTTGTGCTATGGCGTAAGCCACCGCTCGACATAAACTCCGCCACATAGCAGCGAATAAACTAACCGAGACATCCAAACAGGTTTCACTGAAAAAAACTGGGAAAAAAAACTATATTTGGGCAGTGAAATTAAGGACGCATTATCCGCTCTCATCGTTTACTCTTCTGCACAAAAAAAGTCTTCAAACACGCAGCGTTGCACCATGCGATGTTAGCCCATTTTCGAGAGAGAAGGAATTCAGATACACGCGAAAAGGCAACAGCAACAGAATACCTTGCTGTGCGGTGCTCACAAATGATTGACATGTCGTTTCTGACCACGCAGTGTCGCGTTGAGGCCTCTCCCGGCCACACGCAAAGCCTTCCTTTTCTAAGGTATTAACGACCGGTAGAAAACCGCTATGGGAAAGTGTTTGTACATGTCCTGCGCATGACCTCCGCCAAGCAACTCTTGCTTACCCTACCGTGCGCCTCGAGCGTAGCTTGCGTAAGGCTGCTGGCCAACATTAACGTGATAAATG
The DNA here is from genome assembly GCF_052857255.1 of Amblyomma americanum. Taxonomy (NCBI): domain Eukaryota; kingdom Metazoa; phylum Arthropoda; class Arachnida; order Ixodida; family Ixodidae; genus Amblyomma; species Amblyomma americanum. The sequence continues at coordinate 32,601,516 of NC_135502.1, forward strand.
ACAGCCCGACAGGATCTTACGCGTAAAAATGAAGTCAACATGCTTGCCTCACTCAAGCACTTCTCACAGAAGTCATTTGAGATATTCTTGAGAATTCTACACTTTGTAACAAATATATTGAACGTTTTATACTTCTCAACACTCCACACCTCTATAATGCCCGTCTTCAGCCTTGAATTTATTCAAAAAGATTGTTTTTCTTGTCCACCATATTGAAATTATTCACGCAGCTAAAGCTCAAACTTCATACTCACACCTGTGGCTCTCAACAACAACTCAATAACCTTGTTTTGGACTCAGTACATCTGCTAAGGCAATGAATGTCTGCAGCAGCTTTTTCTGCTAAATATAACGTACTTAGTTTTATTTTCTCGGCTATTTTCTTTCTTAGAATTCGTCATATTCGCACGTGAAGTTAAAGTCCGTATCAATTTTACACACCACACTGCATATGTTGTTTGTTGCTTTCTTCACGCGGGTGCTTGTACGCAGCCCAACCGGCCTGTCAGGTATGGCATCACAGCCTTATGCTGTAGGATTCATGCAGCACCCCTGGCGAAGGCGCAACTAGAATTAAAGAGACAACGTAACAATACCCTTTATAATTGCAGAAGCACCATTCCGAAGTGAAAACGACAACAAAAGGACGATACACACAAAGCAAAAAGAGAACACCAGTGCTTTATTCGCCCCATATGCCGAGTGCCGAGCTGGGTCATGGGTCTTTCCTTTGTCTCTTCTTTTCTTTTTTTTCACACTTTTTTAAAATTCCGTGTTTTGCGGAGTTCAGATATGAAACGAATGCAGTAATACAATGCATCCACCGCGTGATTCAGTGGTTACTATTGTCGTGAAATCAGGGTGCTGAGCACTCAAAAGCAGCGCTCCCGAGCATTCGGTGTTAAGCTTTGTGGGGTTGAATTGGGGAGATAAGTACGTTCTCCCCACTCAATCGCGGCTGACACGGTTCAAAGCCGCCCGGACCCCACCCCGTGATCGCGTACGCTACCGAGCGCTCGCCGACCACGGCGGGCCTTGCTCTGGGGGAACAAAGGAACGACACATTGGCTGACACAAACAGGCATTTATTGCTACAGAAACAATAACGCCAGCTAGCAACAAGGTACGCTAATGAATCAAGGACGTCCGACTCACCAGCAAGGTTCCGAGCGAATGTTCGCCCGCGCTAGGGCAAGGGATATAAACTCCGCAGGCCGGACGGGACGAGTACGGGAGCCTGTCTCCCCGTCGCTTCTTCGCCCCGTCGGCGAAGAGCGGAGCCCCGAGCGACGCGTCCGCCCAGGGTGATTATCCCGGCCCAAGAGACCCCATCTCCCGCGGGCGGGCTTCAGCAGTCTCCCGCGCAGCGACGCTGGCGCCCTCTCTTGCCAGTTAATGTAACTGGCAAGGGAACGCGCTCATCCTCGGGGTACGACTGCTGCTGCACGGTGCCTCGCGGGAAAGCAAACTCAGGGGGCTGCAGGGCAGGTCCCCACATCCCCCCAACCTTAAATAGACCCACGCGCCTGAAAGTACATGCTATGGAGGAGTCTCCTGGTCTTCATGTCTTTGAGGCACGTCTTGCAGCGGAGGTCACGCCGACAGCGTCCACGCAGACTTCCGCGGTATTCCGAAGGCGGCGTGACGGTCTCCGCTGGGATGACTCGTATGGCCCGCGGACTACCGTGTCCGCAGGCCCGCGAATCGAAGGCCGGTGGGAAAACTGCAGGCCAGGACCCTGCAGTAGTCGCCAGGGCAGCAGCAGCCGGAGGTGACTGCTGACTGGTCTCGCCACAGCTGCCCCGGATGGATGCGGCGAACAGGATACAGGCCGCTCCGTCGCAGCAGGTGGCAGCGAGACGATGTGCACCGGTCAGCAAGCCTGGGTGGCTCCACCGGATCTGCAAAATTGTCGAAACGCTCTCGGCGTGCCTTTAACGTAGGTCACGGGAGGGGAAACGGCATCCGCAAGGGCCTCGTGGCACAATGCCTAACTCGCTAGCAAAACGTGTCGGCGGCTGTGCAAACGCAAAGTTCGAGTGAACAAAGCCCTTTCTTGAGTTGAACGAGACTGCTCAGTTCGTGCGAGGTTACAAAAAAACGGACGGGCAGCAAAGTGCGCCCCCTCTCAACGTCACGGTCCGGTGGTCATGTCTCTTTTAATGTGGTGCAGGCAGCTCCGAAAAGCCTCAGGCCTAACGACCACTCCGACAACGACCGTGAGCACAACAAAGGCCCGAAACGGGTTATGTGCGCGCAGCCGCGAGGAGACGTCAGCTTTGTGGGGTGGTCCTACCCCGCTCACTGCACAAAGCAGCTTCTGAGCGGTCGGCGCCCACCGTATCGGACGGTGTCGGAGCGCCCGGTGCCGAGCTGCAATACCAGCGAGCTCGTAGCGGCACCCGTGGCCCCAGGCCACCCGGCTCCCGGAGCCGCGACTCCCAGAGTCGAAAAAGAGATAGTAGAGAAAATATATACAGAAACTCGGACCACCCACGCGGCTTCCGTACTCACTCGCTTCGGGCTCGGCGACTCCGCGGGCGCTAGGCCTCGAACTCCCTCGATGCGGACCAAGTCATTCTCACGAAGAAACTCCAGGGAAAAAATGTGCTGAGCATGTCGAAAAGTTCAAACATGCTGCAGCGCAATACACCTCGCACTCAAGAAAGCATGCCGCAGGTCCTAGCGATCAAAATTCACTCTAGGCCTAGCACTTGTCAAGTCCGGACAAAGAGCGTTCCTCGAACCGAACCGACAGTCGTCCAATGTTCCAAGAGCAGGCCCCACGTTGGGCTGCCAGATGTGGGGTTGACATGGGGAGATAAGTACGTTCTCCCCACTCAATCGCGGCTGACACGGTTCAAAGCCGCCCGGACCCCACCCCGTGATCGCGTACGCTACCGAGCGCTCGCCGACCACGGCGGGCCTTGCTCTGGGGGAACAAAGGAACGACACATTGGCTGACACAAACAGGCATTTATTGCTACAGAAACAATAACGCCAGCTAGCAACAAGGTACGCTAATGAATCAAGGACGTCCGACTCACCAGCAAGGTTCCGAGCGAATGTTCGCCCGCGCTAGGGCAAGGGATATAAACTCCGCAGGCCGGACGGGACGAGTACGGGAGCCTGTCTCCCCGTCGCTTCTTCGCCCCGTCGGCGAAGAGCGGAGCCCCGAGCGACGCGTCCGCCCAGGGTGATTATCCCGGCCCAAGAGACCCCATCTCCCGCGGGCGGGCTTCAGCAGTCTCCCGCGCAGCGACGCTGGCGCCCTCTCTTGCCAGTTAATGTAACTGGCAAGGGAACGCGCTCATCCTCGGGGTACGACTGCTGCTGCACGGTGCCTCGCGGGAAAGCAAACTCAGGGGGCTGCAGGGCAGGTCCCCACAGCTTATAGCCTATCTGTACACTAACCTATCAGGACACCGCATAACAAACGCATTTATGGAGCACTTCACTGTAATTCTCACTGTCATAAATGTGATGCCCAGGAACTCACTTCTGCTAAAAGAATTAAGATGCCACCAAACAGGGCATGTGTTTGTAAACTGTGAACAGCCAAATCACGATGGCAGAGATGTGCGAACGCTAGCTGAGACCCTGCTTGTGTCACCACGGAGGATACAAAATTCTGACATCGTTCAGACGACGCAAACGCCGAAGATCGTGTGAGTTTTGCCTGCCTCATCATTTTCAAATTATTTTTCTCCACAGCAAGGAAATTTAAATTTACCATGACAATCAACAAAGGCCGGCTTGCTCCCTACAGCGCTGAGACCTGTAACGCTGGCGCATCACTGGAAGATATTAAGAAAACTGTGAGTTTACAAGTCGAGTGTTGTTTTTTCTCGCCTTGTCAACAAACGTTGAGCTGCCATTTTCTGCCTCTAACTGCATATTTTAGCCCCAGGACACGTCTCAACCACCTTTATGAGTGTTCGATTAGGCACGTTTGAAAAACCTCGTATGCCGCGCACAGACCAGCACCAAACACATCACTGCAGAAGCACAAAATGTTTTCCAGGAGGCTGCCTACTGCAAGCCTGCAGGTAGTGGTAGCCATTCTCACCGCATTTGCAGACATCTAAGGCCTCATCAAACCCTGAAAGATTTTAAATCTTAGTAGCACGAAAGTCCAACGACTGTTTGATGCAACAAGCCGACGTTGTACAGCTGCTTCACATTACTGTCAAATGTGTCGCGTATTTAGCCGCACTGTTTATATATTCCTAATCCTGACACTTATTTACCTTAACAGCAATGACAGTAGTAAGCTTCCCATCTTTACGCATCGTTTATACCAGCGATACGGGCGATTGTTCTGACACCTTGTTTCAATACATGTTTGATAAAAAAAACAGTCAACAAAAAAAATTTATCCAGTAAAGTCAACCAAAATTTTTAACTTTTTCTTCTTGTACTGAACGTAATAGCTATATCGATCTCAACAGTTTTGTGAAGTGCAGGATTTCCAAACGAGCGAAAATATAATAACAGTTTTAAAACAGCCGTTTCAAAACAGACGTTTCGTAGAGCCGGGAATATCGTGCTCGTATTTTAACAATGCCTGCTTTGGCCAACAGCGAAACTAAATCGTAGTCTCTGGTAGAAACTGCGGTTTTTCACCCACTAAAGATTGCTTTACGTCATCTGGCAGAAACAAGCTCCTATTATACGTTTGAGGGACGGTCGCATGGCTGTAAGGCATGTTGTATTTGAACCGGAATTTCAAGAGCTCGGGTTTCTTGAATGCAAAAGGAAATGAAATAACACGACGAGGACTTTTGTATTTCACTACCATCAAAATGCGGCCGTCATGGCTGCTATCCAGCACGTGACATCTTTTATGGTAGCAGAACAAACTTGTAGCAAACAAGCATTAGGATTCAGCAACTGCAGCTGCTTACTAACTCTGACTGCTTGATACTGCCATGATACAAAATCGTTGCTAAACTCTTAGGAGCAAAGCTAGTAAAACGCTAAGATGTCGCCACTTTTTCTAACCCTGGCTCACCATTACTGGATTGTTAGCAAAGGTTCATTTAACAAATAAGAGGAAAATTATAGAAGATAAACAGTATAAAGAGTGGTGTAAACAACATATTTTTCTAAATGCATTTGTCTACAGCATCGTGGGCTTAGGCACATTTATCGTTTTGCAATCTCAGGGTGTGAGCCATTTGCCCTAACAAAGGTTCTGTGCATACGCAGTGAGCATGTCGAGTTTCTGTGAATTTTCCTGAACTGGAGTTTTCTCGTTTCCTGCAGCTTTGTGTGTGCCGCTCAGGGCTCCTTGCTTGATTTCATTCCCTCTCAGGCTTTGTAGGCTTAACTGTCGCCGTTTCTTAACCTGTGCATGTACGCTGAGGCCAGAACACTCATGATAGCTCCCGTTGGTGTCGGGAACTCATCGCATGGGATGTACAGCATTTCTTGAATATGTCGAAACAAGCACGCTACGACAACACACCAAAACAAGCAGGCGATAGGTTTTGCTGCACAGGCATGACAACCTGTATTTTAAAAAGTACTCTGCAAATCAGCTAAGTGCATGCAAATGCTTGTTGTCTTTACTGTAGCACGGATGTAATCGCCATGCGAAGAAATAGTAATGAATATCTGGTTAGGTTCGAACTTTCGACAATTATTTTACATAAAATTCAGTAGCAGTTATCAGCCAGAAGGTAGCGCTTCCAAAAAGTTTGCTAAAAAGTTTAGTTCCTGTTACTATTTTCAAGGGTTAGCAAATTACACTACTACAAACTTAAGGTAGTAACACATGTTTTAAACAATTTCTACTTTTTTATTAGTAATATTACTTATTTTAGTTCTGAGCGTCCGTAACCACTTCGCAACTGCAGTGGATGCATCAAAAAAGTAAGCCTACGCATGGCAAAAGAATAGACTTATAAAATTGTGCGTAAGCAGAAAGACATCTGCCTTTGTCTCAGGTTCGTCATTTCGAGAAGCAACATTGTTCGGAATTTCTTAAGCGTCAAAATAATACCTGAAGTATTTTTTATTATATTCTTCAATATGCTGTGGCACAGATAGTTTTTAAAGAAGAATAATAGGCCTGAATAATAGCCTTAGATATCAATACACAGTAAAGCCGAATGAAGGAAGACTGTAAGGACCATTGATTGCACGGCGTGCACATGAGAAAGGGAATAGACCTTTCAACGCATTTTGCAAAACCTATCAGGCAAATCAATATCTGAAGTTGAATGTGAGGTCATACATGTAAGATGGAATATTTCAGGGTTGCATCGATGACCCTGCACGACAATGGAAGAGCGGAAGCTTGTGTAATTGCTGTTTGTTTTTTACTTCAATAGCAAAAACAAGTAGCATTTTGTTTAAAAATGTTTACTCCTTCCAAGGTTTTAATCTTGTTCGTCTCTTTCTACGCTACTGTGAAACGCCAAGACTTATGGATGTGGATGTGTGCACTTGTCTGTCGTAAATTTAAATAAGCATTTTATTTCAGATCAAGGCAATGGTTCCAAATGTCGATGAAGATACCATCACATGCGCGTAAGTTCACTTTCATATCCTCCAGATTAAAGAGGGCAGTCATTGAAGCATCAAGCAAAGCGTTCTAACAAAATCATTTAATAATGGTGACTGTGTGCTGCTTTTTTGTTTTCAAAACGGTAACTGCATGACAACTTGTTCATTATTCATATGTCGCTACAAGAGCACCTCACGTGAAAAGCGATGAAACCGCGCTGGCGAAAATTAAATCGGTAAGCTGAAATATGCTACATAATTCTGCAAAGATTACGTCAATGTGTGTTTCAGTGTAACAATACCTGCTCACAAGCTTCTCAACGTTAAGACAACACTAATTCGTGTCTTGGTGTGAACATTTATTTATTAGTCAAGGTATATGAGTATAGAGAAAACAAACTTCACAACTACCATTTTTTGTCTCCTCTGACGAGAGCGGAAATGCAGGCGATTAACACAGGCGTTAAATCTAGGTGGTCGAGCAATAGATTTATGTATTGATCCTCCTCCTCCCACGGTAACCATTCACAGATTGCTTCACTTGGCAACCTCCCTACGGATACGCACTACTACTCCTACTACGACGACGAAGCGAAACTAAGGGAAAGGGCCTTCAACAGCTGTCGCTGTAAAAATAAACGTAATACAGAAGAGGCAAAGCTGTGACAAATCGAAAGCAGTAATAAACTCGGGTGTCAGGAAATGTTCAGAGGGCTTCAGGCCTGACAAAAGTCTTCTCGGAATCTAACACCGTCTTACACATCAAGTTAAATATTTGTTTCCACTTTCTATAGCTCTAACTTTGCCTTCTCATTGGCGACTGCAGTTAGCTCTAGTCATCGTTCCAGTGGGAATACATTCCGCAGAAAACTGTTTAGCCACGTCGCTGAATGTCAACAGCCTTTCAGTGCACCTGCCACTAACTCTAAGTCTAATACAACTGTGCTTCCTGGCGATTTTGGTGCTTCCAATGTATTCATCGCTTTTAATTTTATCTCTCCTTACAAGGAGAAAAATGGCGCTACTGGTATAACATATCCGCTTCTGGAGTTTCAGCTTGAGCGATATGTTGCAGCCGAAGCTTTCAGCTGACTCAGTCATATTCACAAGTTGACTCTGCTGTTCACTTTTACAATCGAAGCCACGACTCGTGTTTGCCTTTGCTCCAGATGTCTTCAAGACTTCTGAGCTCAACCCTTCCCTGCAGCGCGAACTATAGCGCGGAGTAAAAGGGCGATGTGCGTCACATTTAAAATATGGCACAGTTATCTCACGCTAATTCGAACATCCGTTTTATATGAACATCCTTTTGTCCCGTCAGCATCAAGGGCATAAAAAAGTTCTCCTTTATTCGACCTCTGCATCTATCGATCAGATGTTTGGTCCCGTTTGACTGTCAATTATCGAGTCCACTGCAATTAGTCCAAATACCGTGCCAATTTGGTAGAAACAAGTCGCTGATGCCCGCTGAATGGCCGGTTTCCTCCTAAATCAGGTCACCTCTCAACCCAAATTCTCTCGGTGCTGCTCTTTCTGGGCATGAACCACCAGGCACCTATTCCTTGAGCCCACTCCCCCGAGCATTCGATTCATGAAGAAATTATTTTTCGCCCCTCTCATTCCCCACTCGTCTCTTCAAAAAAAAAAAAGAAGTTCGCCTACGGGTTTTCCCTCTAACGTGGTTTTTGTTTCCTTTCAGGGGCGATGAAATTTCTTTTGAAGTCTACGCTACGAGTGATGAAAGTGAAGAGAAGATAAAAGATTCTTTGTTCGGCGACTGTAAACAAGACAGAAACAACTGTCAGATTCTCAAAGGTGTATCCGTTAATGTTGACTCGGCAACAGGTACGTAGTCAGTACTGCGGCTATGAAGTGAAACCGAGCTGGTAATGGATACAATTAAGTTAATCAAAATGAGAGCCGTGCGATGAACCTCACTCGGTCCAGAATGTGCCTAGTGTGATTATCTTTCTATATAGAGTCCGGTCCTGACTTCAAACATCCGCATGGCTCTCTCTCTTCGTGCACCACTCAGTTTGAGGGCACAGTCATGCGGTGTACCCCGCATAACGTGAGCAACCTAACAGGTATAAAATAAAACCCTGCATTTGCATTAATGCAACTGAAGCCCCTTTCTTCACAGTTTTATACAGCTAACAGACGCCTTGAGTCATTGAGATCACTACTTTCATCACCGTTGGTTACGCACCCCTTGTACGACGGAATCCCCATCACTGAGAGCAGTGTGTTCGAAGTAAACCAGAAATCAAAAAAATTTTTTAATGGCCATTTCAGTGCGGGAGTATCTTTCCCGGACTGAACAACGCACGGAAACACAGCAATATTTGCGGAAGGAAGGCGCGTTTTAAAAATTTAGTGGCTAAGAGCGCTCTCTTACTGGCCGTTGACATAGCGTTCCGAGTGTGCGCAAACGGTGCCGCTGTCAGTTCGTTCTAGCTGCCTCTGTCTCGTACGCACCGTTATTAAGAATTAGTAGAAAAGCTCATTTTTGTTAAGCAAAAGCAAAATGCATTTACCTTCAGTTCACGCCAAACTCAGTCGAATACGGAGATGTTCGCGTCGAAATAAAGAAGCTGAAGAAAACCAGATGCTCAGTACTGCATTTCTAAATCAACGCTAGAGAATTGTGACAAAACTTGCATTCAATCATAAATGCATTTCACTGTTTCAGTCACCCCCGTGGACCAGTGCAAAGAGTTAAAATTTCTCGAGGATGACTTCAGCATGAAATGTGATTACAACAAGACGACGGGCACTGCATTTAGATGCGACACCGATAAAACTCAAAGCGTTGGTTTAACACAGCTGAATGGTATCGCATTTGAGATTTGCAAGCGTAAGTATCACCCTAAGAAAAGTCGTTCGTCACATGGACAGACGCAAAATTATGTATTGCTTTAGTCTTACGACAACTCTGTGATGTCTGTGTTATCCTTGACATCCTGAAACTGCACAGGCCTGCGTTTTCTTAAGAAACAAGAGCTAGTCAATTAAAGTTTTCTTTTTTTTTTGCTACTAGAAGAAGAAAGCGATCATAACCGAGCTTTGTCGCATTCAGGGATTGCTACCATCATGACAGAAACATCTCTCTGTTCCGATAAGTAATGAAAACAACTGTTTACTTACAATGTTTTCAAAAAAAGATTATAGAATACATCGATTTCTTTTTTTTCTTCACTGAATCTACTCCTCTTATCACTTTTCAGCTAGTGTAAAACTACGCCATTGCTTGTATGTTATTTTACTTTTTTCAGCATGTGACCAGAAGGCATGGTATTATGCGTTAAAAATAATTTACTTATCTCTCACGTTTCTTTGGACAGTAACATGACCTTTCGGTCGCTTGTAGAACTTTTGCTATATTTGTTTCAATTCTTGCACTAGCATGAACAGCGCATCAATCTAACCAAACGCACTACAGTAAGAACGATGAAATATAATAAGCCTATCCGTTTGGTCTCATGTACTAAGCATGGAGAATGCGATTATGTGCGGCCTCATCCTGTGGTACACTAGAATATTACTCGCAGAAATGAGGCGACGCGTTTGCACCATGGCACGGATATTCCTTCTGGTCGAGACATTGGCTTCAAGACCGAACTCTGTTGTGGTTCACAGGCTAAGCTTAGCATAGCCTTTCAGCAGCCCCAAGCGGCTCCAGCTTTCGGACACCCAGTAGCCGTTATTATTCAGTGAACTTTTTATGACTCCGACACTTAGCTCTCACACCCGAGTAAGAGTTAACATGATCATTCAAGGCTCCGCAACAAGTACTGATGCTCCTGAGCATTTCTTATCACAAAAAATAACCTTGAAAGAAATACAACATAGATGCAAATATGACTCCAGTATCTGCACAATAATTTAAATAATATTTTACATAATTTATATTTTATTATTTTATTCAATATGTAAGAAATTTTATAAAATAATTTATATTTTGTTATTCTTTATAATAATTATCTACACAAAAACTTTTGCCGCCGTAGTGGCTCAGTGGTTACGGCGCTCAGCTGCTGACCCGAAAGACACGGCTTCGATCCCGGCCGCGGCGGTTGAATTTCGACGGAGGCAAAACTCTAGAAGCCCGTGTACTGTGCGATGTCAGTGCACGTTAAAGAACCCGAGCTGGTCGAAATTTCTGGAGCCCCTCACTACGGCGTCCCTCACAGCCTGAGTCGCTTTGGGACGTTAAGCCCCCATAAACCAAACCAAACAATAAATTTTAACTATGGTCCTAGTTGTCGCTTATACGCGAGGTATAGCGATCATTCATAAAGCTAGTTTTATTTTTCGAGGCTACCATGTGTCGACGGCCGCGAAACGCAAATGCGCCCGTGTGCTGTGCGATGTCAGTGCACGTTAAAGAACCCCAGGTGGTCGAAATTTCCGGAGCTCTTCAATACGGCACCTCTTTCTTCCCTTCATCTTTCACTCCCTCCTTTATCTCTTCCCGTGCAATGTGGTTCAGGCGTCAATTTCCTTGCCTTAAAAAAAAACAATTTTCATCCCAGGTGGTCGAAATTTTCCGGAGCCCTCCACTGCGGCGTCCCTCATACCTTGGGTCGGTTTGGGGCGTTAAACCCGACAGAACAAACCAAACAAATCAATGGCGCTCCATCAACGCACCTTCAGCCGCACTTATTCACAACTTTGCTTTTGAAAGGCAGCTGCGAAATTTTTAAAATTTGTAACTTGCGAGGTTTAACTTCTGAAGTGACACATGGGCTTGAGGAAGGAACTCCATAGCGGAGGGCTCCAGATTAATTTAGACCATCTGGGGCTCATGACTGTGCACTGACATCGCACACCGCAGCACACGGGTGTTTATGTATTTCGCTTCTGTCGAAATACAACCACGTGTCAACTTGAACGGGATCGAACCCACGACCTTGGGATCAGCAGCCGAACGCGAAAGCTACCGAGCCACCACGGCGAGCACAGTACGAAACGTATTTAAACAATATTACCCAATTATATGCATAGAAATGGACGTTAATCGGCAGTCTATTTTCAGGAAAACCATGCAATGAGACTTGCGCAGGAGACGAACGGAGACACTGCGTCAATGAGGCTTGTATTTGCAAACCACAATACAAGTTCAGCATCGAGGAGAAGAAATGTGTCAGTGAGTATCACTCCAAAAGGCACGCTGTGTCCATTTCACCACTGCAATATATTTTCAATAAAATGTTTCTTGTGATGCAAGTGCTACCAGAAGCTGCAGTAATTCATCGTAGTGAAGGCAAGCAGCTAAAATTTAACTTTCAAACCATTATCTCATAACAATCACAAAAAAGATCGCCTATCAGATCCATACTGCAAATCACAGCAGAGCGGCTCCCGCTTCTTTAAATTTACCCACGCTTATACTGGAGGTATGGATGAAACAACAGTTGCAGTTTTAATGCCTAATTACAAAGTTATCTTGTTTTTTCCCCTCAAAGGTTCGCTTCTGCGATAGACAAAAAAAATGTTAGTTTATATTGCCTAAAATGAAAAATATGCGGAAGCTTAATTTCGGAAACGTGTGGCCTGAATAAAATGGCATTTAATTCCCACCTTCATATTACGTAGGTATTTGCGAAAGCAAGATTCCTGTATGCCATCGTGAAGCAACATGCGAAGAAGGCAAAGATTACCTTAGCTTCTATTGCAGGTAAGTCCTGAAATACCTCACAAAACCCTCCTGAAGCGCGCAGATACCCTTTGAAAAAACTTCCGTTTTATATTAAATAAGATACGCATGCCATACAATAAAAGCTTTGCAATTATATTACAAGGTAATTGGATGAAAAGTTGCTCTGGTAGGAGATGATTCCCTCAACGCCACTTATATCAGTCACTTATATCAACCACTTATATCAGTAGTTCTCGCGTTGTTGGACATGGATCATGCTATATAACGTACCCCGGCAGCAGTGGAGCATTGCTGCCTTGGGGTGGCCCTTTGAAAACAAAACAGAAATGCAAACATCAACCCCATTCAGCGAATACTGCAAGAACATCTAGTGCAACTCGTTAGATATGCCACAAAATATGAATTTGCACTTCTCGGTATTTCTATATTCCATTGGGTTAAGGCAATCAAGCGTACAATTCAGACACAAGAGCACCAGGCGCCTGCCCGGTTGGTGTGGTCCAGCAAAGGCCCATAAATTTCCCTACGACCACTTATTAAGGCGCTGTGTCGCAGGAGCAGGCCGTTTTGTCAGCTTTTCAGACAATTAAGTCAACATAGATGCTGCATCAATGCGCCCCGCCACAAGGATTGTATACCGAGCTGGTTGGTTCTGAATTTACGGGAGGTTTCGCGTTCCTGTAACGACATTTGAGCACCGCCATTTTTGGGGGCAGCACTGCTAACCTTGGTTGTCGTGAAATGGGCGGCTTACTATGGTTTAGTCTTCCGTACAACACTGGCGAACCGTAGCTCACGTTGCCTGTATAATAGGCACAGTGCGTGAAAAATTGAGTGATCGTCGTGAAAGTTGTCTGTATAACAGAAGCTTTATAACACGTGGTTCAGGGAAGACTATGTAATTCTCAAAAATAGGTCTTAGGAGTTAAAATTATGGCTTTTTCAGCATAGTATTACCAGTTTCGGTGAACACAAGAAAACAGCTGCATCGTTTTAAATAGTAAGCTGGTTAATTGTTTTAAGTAATTAACTTTTTATTTATCAGAGTCAGGCTCCTGGTTGCATTTAGAGATTCGTATGTGATCGTTTATAAAAGCCATATCAGTTTTTAGCGATTACCCTTGGCGCTGTGGCTCGACAAAATTTAACTTTTTTGACTAGTTACGTGCACTGCAATTGTTGCGTTGCTTTCGTGCTTTTCGAAAGCGCATGTATTTTGGCACGATGTCGCCAAATTTTCTCGAGCCACAGCGCCAAGGATAAACGCGTTTTGGAAATTCTAGCAACTGATATGGCTTTTGCTGATGACCGGCTACAAATCTTATATGGAAACTAGGTGCCTAAAACTAATCGTTATAAACTTAATTTTTTAAAATTACTTAACCAGCTGACTACTTAAAACAATTGACCGGATTTCTGGTGTCCGCCAATACTGGTAATGCTATGCCGAAAAAGCCACATCTTTGCCCCAAAAAAGATTATTTTTGAAAATTACTTGAAATCTTCCCTCAAAGACCAGCTATATAAAAACAAAAATTTATGGACCCATCAACTCATGATCACTCGATCCATCAATCCATCAATCGAATATTTTACTGATTTGATTTATTGGGTGATTATTTATTGGATTGAGTGCCTGATTATTTATTGGATTGATTGGCTGATTATTCATTCATTCATTGATTGATTGACTTATGATCGATTTATTGGTTAATTATTGATTGTTTGTCTGATTATTTCTTTATTTGACTTATCATTAATTTGCCGACCATTGATTGATTGATTGATTGATTGATTGATTGATTGATTGATTGATTGATTGATTGATTGATTGATTGGTTGATTGATTGATTGATTGAAAGCGTTCAACGGAGAAGATGCAGAAGAACTATAGTGCCTGCAACCTATTTCATATGCGCTTTGCCTGCCGTCACTGACTTTTAGACGCTTGCATTTGTTCAGCACTGTTTTTTCAACTTGGACGCCGACTCCAGGCCGATAGTTCCCAGTACATTTTTTACACAACGGGACATATTCACGTGGTTTTCCCACAGTGGGATTCTGATCTCTTCTTATATCTTCCGTATTTTTTCTTCATATTCTGATGTTAAGTAGTCAAGACGGCTCACAGAATTCTCGATGCTTTAAGTGTAGTGGTCGTCAACACGCTCACATATTAACATTGCTTTCTCACTCACCAATTATTCCAGATGCCCACCAAAGTTGACGGGCCCTCTTTGCCAGCGTGAAAACAAGCCCTTACAGTGTAAGTCCTTGTCAACTGTTCTAAGTTATATATCCAGTATGGACATCCCGTACTGATTTTAATTATAGTGACGCGGGAAGAAAACCTCGTCATATTGGTGTATCTTGAACACTTCTCAAGTGTTTTTTTTATTCATTGCGCATGAGCGACCTATGCGTCTAAATGAGACCTTCTAGTTGCGATATATTAGCCGGTAACCCATCTTTGCGTTTTGTTTAATCATTTGCATAAATCGGCGGCATGTTCATATCGTTAGCAGGCAATTGTTTCGTCGCACAGAATACGCGAAATATGTATTTAATATTTATTATTTTTATTCATTCATTTACTTAATTCTCAATGCGGGTGTTTACATGGGGACGTGTCGTTAGAGCTCAAATCTAATTTCTTTTTTTTTTTTGAGCGAGTGAGGTATTCGTTTAGCTTTAAACCAGCTATCATCAACACATTCACGTAATGACAATTGGTACTGTGCAGAATGTTATGAAAGTAAATTGAGGTCTAGGTTCGAATAGTGTACTTGTGGTGCAGCCGAACCTAATGAACTCTGTGCCGAAAGTAATAATGTCCACTCAAGACATGATCTTCAAAAAAACCAAGAAAAATTTTCATTACACGCCGCGCACATAAAGCTACACTGAACGTCAGACTTCTTGAGGAGTAGCATTACCGCGGCAACAGTATCCCGCGTCCAAAGAGGCTTCGTCTTCACGGGGGGTCTGCATGTAGACTTTAGAATAAAAATATTGATTTGCGACAACTTAGGTCTGCGTGCGAAATGATATCCAGAAAAAGCGTGATGCATCATTCTTTTGTTCGTAAGCGCAATCTAAGCAAATGAAGGCGAAGTTGTCAAGGCCTCTTGTCCTGGCTTCAGCTAGTGCTCCCATGTTCTAAACGCTGAAAACGGCAACCTAGTGACATCTAGCGAGAAACCCGCGACCTTCTCTTCACCTTAATAGCGGGGTACGTTCGCTCTCCGAGCAGAATTGCCCTAGTAGACAGGTACCGGTCGGTCGCTTTATAGATATGCCCTAGGCATATAACACGTACCCTTTCGCTATTAATGTATAAGCCTTAGGAGAACCTTCAACGACACTGATCAGAAAACAAGCTTGGCTTCCAACCAGAAGTCAAATCAAATCAAATCAAATCATATTTTATTCACCAGCAAGTATCTGGATGGTCACCTGGGCTAAAAGCTGTACGAAAAGCTTGACGAAGGCTCAGGAAACCATTACATGGCAGCAGCAGACAGAACGAAATAACAATTAATGAACAATACAGTAGTGGTCGTCAATAAATAAATAGAAAAGAAATTATACAGCGTATGCATGAGAGCAACACAGCAGAAATAAGATAACAGAATGTTTATCAATAATGAATGAATGCAAAAAAAGAGTACAGTGATAACAGACATTTTCTCATACGACCTAGAAATAAATACAGATTACATTTTCACAAATTATATTCGCAGTTGTTTTGGACTAAATCCAGCAGTATCTTTATATTTATTAAGAAAAAATGGCAGATTGTGAGCCAAGGATTGCAGCTTGTTATCAGTTCGAAACTGTGGTAAGGACCAAGTGTCAGTAAAGTCCCACAGTTGTTCCCAGTACGAACATTATCTTTTTTTTATTTGACGGACTTCATTGTTGAGCATATAAATGACAGCCGACGTCTGCCAAGGAAGTGCTGAGGGTAGGATCTGTAAGTGCTCAGCAACTAGGAAGTATTTACTGGTGGTCACACAAGATTAGCCAAGCAGTTTAATGTGTTCACTGTATAGCATTAACATTTTTATATTGTCAAAAGTCATGTAGCGTTCAGAAGTGCACATCTTGACTCTGCGCAGGCTTCAGGCACCTATTCACACTTGGTCAGAATTAGAACTTATTGCCGGTCACATATTGAAACCTTCAGCCCTAAATATATTTCATCCATGCAGTTATATTCTGCAGTGCCTCACTGTTCACACAAATACCTGATCATTCAACGCAAACACGCATTTGGACACACGATGCAAGCATTAGGCGGCAGTAACGTATTTGCCTAATTTTTATAATTCTGTACATTTCATGATTTTCTTCAAATTAGCTGCAACTTATCTTTTTATTTCAGCTGCTAAGCTCAACATCGTCATCGTGGGCGTCGTACTGTCGTCTTTGCTGCTGCTGTGCTTTGTTGTTTCAGCAAGCATCATCTCAAGGTAAAAAGCAATTTTCGCCGGCAACGTAAGAAAGGCGCATGTTTTGAATGACGAGTGTTCGTTCAGTACAAAATGTCACTAGTGGCTAACGCAGCAACGCCATAAAAGCAGTGTTGTGAAGTTCCTGTTCTTTAAGTTACCCTGAAACTGAATGCGACATTCCAAAAATGCCAGACAGAATAAAACAGTTGTGAACATTGTGGTTAAATATAGCGCGGTTTCCTCATGCAATATTATAAGTATAGGTATGCTCCATTCCAGCATTTCAGACAGAACAAAATCTTTTCTGAGCATAAATATTACTTTAATATAGAAAGGCTCATGGTGAACCTTTTGCCTCTCACTGTCAAGTCGTTTACGTCGCGCAAACAGCAAAATTTGATGAAAATACGCGCAGGAATCCCTAACAAGACCAAAGTTCTTTCAAATCATTGAACGCGTACGCACAGTAATGTTCATGATTAGCAAAGGCACTTACCGTACCTGAGCAAAAAGTCTTACGAAGATTATTGTATTCTCATTTAGGAAACTTGGTGTTTTGCTGCCTCTACTATTATCATAATAGTGCTTTCGCTTCGGATGAGTCAAGCGTTTTGCCAGTACTAGCAGTCCGAAAGTGTTATGAAGAGCTGATAAAAAGCACACCATTAAATTTTTTTCTACGAACAAAATCTTGACGTTACATAACGCGTTGCAAATCGATGCAGCATGACGCTAGGAGTGAAAATATTCTCCTAAGATGTCACCTGTATGCGTTTGTGAATAAGTTCTTATAATTAAAATTATTATATAAAAGGACAAAAACTTTCGTACGGCTAGCTACGATATGCAGCCATAAAACTAGGTACTAAATCAACAGAATTTGTTTATGTTTTTAATAACCCCTTAGAGGACTCAAAAGTTCTTGCCTCAGAGGTCGGCCGAACGTGCAAAACATGCTGGCCAAATTACTATTACTATGACTTTATTACAATTATTATTACTTTTCCGTGCTCATTCATGTTGCACTAGCCGTGAGATCATGTGAACACTTTATGTCCTGGCCTCTTTAGGTTGAAGAAGAAAGCCCAAGGCCCCAGCTTCAATAAAGATGTAAGTTGAACGGCTTTCTATAGTTTTCAGTAGCATTTCCTCTCCGAATAAAGCACGGAGTTCCCGAAACAAAGCACAGGTTAAATTTTAACCTCGGCACAGAGCTCAGTGACACATTGGTTCATCCGAAGGCATTTTAGCCTATTATTTCTGTTGCATTTCAGTTTCGTTTGTACTCATATTTTTATTATTAATATTAATAATAATATCACAGTAATATCGGTAACTGTTTTCAGCTCGTCAAAAAAGCAGTCAACAGGTGTCATACCTTTGACCAAAAACAAACATTTGCGCAGTCCTTCATCCGAACAGCAAAAGATTGGAACAGCCTTCCCAACGCCGCTGTAATAAAATAAGACACACTTGTATTCAAAGACAATATTAAATCTTTGGACACATTTTAGGCTTTCGTGTACATTTGCCCTCAAAAGTTGATCTATTGTAGTTTGTTTTACTATGCAGTTTTTAGTGTTCTCCAATCCGCTATTCAACTCTTTACCCACCGTTCAGTGCTTCTTCTTCCCTTTCTTTTTTGCTTTGTTTTTCTTTTTTATTTACGGAAAGATTTGAGCGTTTTGTATTTTGATTTTGTGAGCTGTTTGCCTGTTTCATTTGTACTTTGAACCTTGATGTTCGCATTGCACAGAATATGTTCTTTTTTGTTGTTATTTCTCTACAACCCAAACCTCATGTAGTGCCTCTTTTTGGAGGTCTTTGGGGCACTAAAACAAATAAATAAATAACCCTCAATATGTCAGCGTCATAGCACTCGAGTCGTCAGTAGGAAAGGCAACGGTCCCCATTTTTTCAGGTAACGTTGACAGAGGGAACACTTTTAGCACTCTTTCGTGAATATTCAATATCTGAGTCGAGTCAAGTCGAAAAACGTTTGCCCATTGGAGGCGCAAGTTTCACTGAAGCAGCGGTTGGGGCCCTCAGACCAAGGGCTGTAATGGCTTGGGCTGTACTAGGCACCCGGTCGATCAACTGGAGCTGTTCTTCCCGGGACGAGCTGGTCAGCGCGGCCACCCCCTGCTCTGATGTGGAATTAAGTTGGGGAAGGGGGGCTGGATGTCAGTACAGGCCCAGGCAATGCGGTACAGGTTGGGAGTCAGGAGAGACGTACAGCTCCGAGTGGATCTTGTTGAGGAGGTGCAGGTTAGGGTGTGTGTTTGAGTGGTGCCTCCGGCCGGCGAATGTTTGACTGTGGTTCAGCTTCTCATGTGGGGGCAGGTAAACTGATTGAAGGGACACTGAGGCCTACTCCATACAAATTTTTGTCCTCGGTAAAAATTGATTGTGCAGCTTTTTCAGTCTATCTTGAGTTTTATTGTTGATCCCTTGAAGATTTTGCTAAAAGATTTCGATTTGAAAATTCAACCCATTCTTCTCGCCACTCGCCTAGAACTCGAGACGTCAAGGCCGATAAGGAGTCCGTGATCACCGTTTGGAAGTGAAAAGCCTCAGTGATTCACACAATAAAACGGTCTTCGCGCTACCGCAATTCCCTTGTGAAAACGGCTGGCGGTGGCGATATCTGTGTATCACTTTTTTGGCCTTGCAAGAGTATAAAAGTATATCTTTTTTTCATTGGAAGTGGGTATTTGTCGTTAAAACATGATAAACTGTCAATACTGGCCAACGTAAATTTGCTCTGTCTCTGTTTAAACTTTGAAGCTTTCCACAGGATGTGCGATCTTCACACGCGTGTAGTCTATAGCTTAAACCCATAAGTCAAACGGTTTACAGTATTAAGCTATTTCTCGGTATCTGGCACCAATATAGTGAAAAAGATCTGAAACATTTAAATAACTTTGACATTGAGTAATATTACAATAACATCGTCACAACTGTGCACTAAGTTCTATGTAATTCTTAAACAGGCTACGCGTATACGTGGGAAGTGAAATAAGGTGCGTGGTCCGCGGTGTGCTTCCAACAGGCTGCCCTTAGTGCAACCCTTGCTTGAACTCTTTCTCTCTTTGTAATTATGCAGGCAGAGCCGCGGCGGCCACCCCGCGAGCTCCGTGGCTACGATGGACCATACAGAGCTTCAGATCCAGCATCCCTGCAGCGAGAGAGGGACTACACATCTCTATAAAAACATTCACTACTCATAATTTTCTTTAATTTTAAACATTTCAAAGTTTCTCATCAGCGATGGTTAGTGACGGTCAACTCATTTCAGTTGTACATGTGCTCTCATAAAGCTTAGAATTGAGCATGCATCTATTATGTGACGCGGAATCGACATGAGACACACGAGTGACGTATAAGGGGCAAAGGTCTTCAGTGTCGCAGAAAAGGAAGCAGTCCTAGGGTTCATTTCTCCTGTTTGCTGCATAACCCTTAAATTTTTGTTCTTTTCGAGCTGCGAATGTGAGATCATGTGAAAGCAAAATAAATGAGAATGATTACTTGTGCTCTGTCGTTTATTTGCAAACGTTTGTTTTAAAGCCCCAACAACATTACAATTATTAAAGCCCTCAATTGAACCCAAAGCACTTAGTCGGAGGGTTATCTACACAGAATAAACAAAACAACCGGTACACACTTTTTACCCACCCTGCGTCGTCCCTTCTCACCGAGTGACGGATCACTTTATTCTTATACCACTGAATTCCCTTTCTCTCATAGTTCGAATTTGTTCCAGTACCCTCTGTTCGTAATGCCCTGCATTAGTGTTTTGTGGCAAGGAAAAATAAATACGCCAATTACGAGGCGCAGTAACCGCGAAGCCACTTCTACCAAGTGTCTACCTTTAGTAAATGCCTTTAATAGTTTTTATTGTAGCCACACCACACACACACCAAGTCTTAGGTGCGAGATATATATATTTGGAGCCTTTTTAAGTGCTTTCTTTTTTTCAAGCATGCTTTGTGGTACCGACATCATTAACCCACATTCGAAATTCGAAGCAGGTGCTCCTTACGTCACTCTTCAGCAGATATACGTCAATAAAATTGATGTAACAGCTTCACTTCGGAGCACCTTTCGACCATACGAAGCGCAATCGCATTATTTAAAGCAAAAGAATCTTAATATTTTAGATGTTGCAACAAAAAAAGAATAAACTGCATACGTATTCATGGAATTAGGAAATTTAGGCTCAACAGGTCTTATTCCCGCTCTCGTACGCCCACCTCAACAACGTTTGCCCCATTTGCCCACTAAAATTATTAGCCAACAGCGCTCATTTTCACATCTTCTTGGTTGAGTAAAATATTAATTTAGTTGTGCAAACTTGCAGGAATGCCAATTTTCTCTGCACTTCTACCAAAAGGGGAAAGCGGGAATCGTGCAGTATTCACGTCGCAATAACGCCATTGGTTCATATGCATCGCCAGAAAAGTCAGTCCGTGCAGCTCGCGGCCCTCAACGTCCCGTCTTTACTGCTTGTCTGAATGCATGTTCCTCTGTGCCCCATGATGGCTGATCAATGAATATAAGAAAGATTTAATGTATACAGTGAGCAAATTTGCACCCCTCGCGAATCACTACATTATTCATGGCAAACGTCCTGCTGAGTGCATCTCACGAGTTTTAGGTGTGACAACCTCAATTCTATCGTTCGCACCTCTTCAGAGTAGTCCACGGGGCCTCAGCTATATTTCCAGGCTGGTAGAGTGAAAAGGACGGCGGAATAACTAAAATAACTGCGAAAGTATCGGTGTAAAATTTACAAGAGTGGGAAGGGGTAGAGTACGGATCACGTAGCGCGGCCCAGCAGAGAAGTAGCGCCGGTCGTAAAGACGTAGTCTAGCGAACTGGACTCAGTTGGCCCTTGAGCCATCCTTGCAATGTGGGCAAAGCGCTAACGTATGTCTCTGGTGTAATGATGGTAAGCTGTAAGGTGCGGATTATGTTTGGGCGTGTTGGTTGATCGTCATACAGAAAGCATAGCGCGGAACCTACAGAGGATGGTCTAGGAGAGGACAGGACAAGCGCTTGTCCTGTCCTCGCCTCGTCCTCTGTAGTTACCGCGCTATGCTTTCTGTGCAACTCTCGGGTGCGTACTGATGCTTCCAGGAAAGAACATTAGGCTGTGAAAAAGTGAAAGAATTCAAATCGAGGGCGCACTTCGTGATATGCGTTAAACGCACACCATATCGGGATACCCTCCTGCCTCGAATGCCTTGGGTAGAATAAAAATAGGGACACGGAGGACTGACTCGTATGAATTAAGGCCACGGTATATGGATATTGATAAAATTTAATAAACCTGCGGAGAGTGCGAGCCTAACTAGCCCAAAGAAGACATGGAGCGGCGCTGTTTTCTCGACGCCTGATGTGCAAGGTAGCTGCGAGTCTCACCTCAATCATTTATTTATTATTTATTTATTTATTTATTTATTTATTTATTTATTTATTTATTTATTTATTTATTTATTTACATTACCCCTCAGGTCCAGTGGAATTACAGAGAGGGAGTGGTAAATATACAAAAACCGTGAGAAAATACAGTTGGTTACGAGAATATTTAAAGAGCATCTGAATATACAATGTTAGCTATTGCTACGCGGAACTGCTCATAATTTACAATGCCAGCAACTTCTGCGGGAAGGTGGTTCCAGTCACGTGAGGTTCGCGGCAGGAATGACTGCGAGAAGCATTTCATATTGCATGACACAGTTCCGAATTTGAGATTATGATCAATACGGCGGGATGCCGATTAATACTAGGCTGCGTAAAATTTTGCGTGAGGCGTCTTACGGCATGGTCAAAAAACTCAATGGCGATTACACAACCTGAAAGGAAGAAAATCAGCGCTAGCTGGCATGCGATAATGGTTGCGTGCAGCGCGCAGAAAGATGCAGCACGTGCGAAACGACCGGGCAGATCGCCGTACCCTCCCCTTGCTCCCTGCCCCTATCCACGCTCGGCTATATAGACACGAAATGACTACAAACACAAACGCGCCTTTCCCTGGCACCTTCGTTCCATTTATTTTTGAGAATTTAGTGCGAGGTACAGACTATGTGCATGTGGCCAACACGTGACCGAGCCCTCTGGGATGACACCGCGTGCTGGCTTCCCAAGTGTTCCTAAATATATTAGGGTTTATCTCACTACATCACAAGCAAACACTACCTGATGATGCCTCACAGGAAGTAAAGCACGACGAGAGACTGACGGTGCACAGCGAATGACGGACACTGAACAAAAATAGCACCACTTCACAGACACGAATAATCACGAGGTCCTTGATCAAGACAGCAATGAGTGTGACCTCGAGTTGCAGTGCAACAAGATGAGCGAAATCTGTGTTTTTGTGCCCTTCGTCTACTCAATCTATTAACCAACTTGCCCAAGAATGTGTTCTACTTAAATTCTCTTTTTCTTCTCGGCGTAGCGAGACCTGCTACCGTGCGTCTTTTCCAGAAAATAAACAGTGGGTTCACAACACGGACACCTTGTGTTGTGGCTCATGCTTCACGCGCGCTTTGAAACTTCAACCGCAGTACTAGCTAATCCTAGCAGTCCTAGCTAAGGACGCTGTAGGAAAAAAACCTGTGGAATCACTGGTACCTGATCAGGGTCGTCCATCATGACACGTACATAGTCAGCGCGTTCACTGAGAGCTGCCTTCCAGGGGCATAAAATACCGACTGTAGCATAGTAGTGTTTTATAGTAATAATATAGTACTGATTGAAGTGTTGGCGGCAACAAAGGTCCATAATCTCATATAATTCTTCAGCCTGCCTGTGTTGTTCTTGGCCTAATAAAGCGGTATACAGAAAATTTTATTTTTATTTCGTGCAAAGCACAACATTAGAATGCCAGAGCCGGTAGTTGTCGGCGGTGGCGAAGGCGCCGTCCGATATGTCGTAAGAATTCCTGAACATATATAGTTATAGGAAAGGAAAAGGACCGCTGTAAGGGGCCGTGGCGCTCGAGTTTGCAATTTCGCGCGCTGATGGCGTTACAAGCAGATGGTGAGGGCAGAGCAAACTTGCGATAATGGTCGCACTCAGCCAAACTTCATTCCCCACTCCCAGCCCCCTCACCCTCAGATTTCAATTTTGTTCTTTAAATTTCTCATAATTTTATTTGACTTCAGTGTTGTCCATTATTTTTCTCAGTTTCTAGCCGGGGACACTAGGGTTAAGCGGGCAGAGCAGAGGTCATATTGATACAGCACCCAGCACCTCCACCAGATTTGTGACGAACATGCCACACAATCGTGGGGCAGAATAACTATTTTTGTCTGCCGAGCGGCCGCCGAAGCAAGATAGCGAAGCACTTACGCGTCCTCCACTTCTGAGCTGTACCAATATTATTTTTGTTATTTGGACTAGCCCCCCCCCCCCCCCCGCAAATGGAGTTGGCCCGTTGTTTTTTCGGGGATTATCACGCAGTAATGCTGAGGTTTCTGTGCGAGTAATAGCTGAATCCGATGTTCCCTTGCTTTGTTATGAATAAAATAACTCACAATTTCCCCCACCAACCGCGGTGGCTCAGTGGTTAATGTGCTCGTCTACTGGCCGGTGTACCCGGGATTAAACCCGACCGCGGTGGCCGCGTTTCGATGGAGGCAAAACGCAAAAGGCTCTTGTGTGCTGTGCGATGTCAGTGCACGTTAAAGACCCCTAGGTGGTCCAAATTGTTCCGAAGCCCTCCACTACGGCCCCTCTTTTTTCGTTCACTCCCATCTCCCTCCCATCCCTTACGGCATGGTTCGGGTGTCACCGAGATATGTGAGAATTACTGCACCATTTCCTTCCCTCAAAGACCTTTTTTTTTTACATTAACCCATTATCGCTATCCGAACAACTACCATCCGTGAACACTGGATCTGAACACTGGAGCCGAAGGGAAAGCCAAACTACTAGCGCACCTAGTTCGCATTAGGCCTAACTACGCAAATCGACCATCATCTTTCTTTGCAGTATTCTCAGAAACGCAGATATCTTTCTACGCGCGAAAAAAAAAGCGCTCGAAGAGTTCACGGAAAGTAATTTCTCAAGAGCACGACAGACTTTTTGCATCCCTCTTAGTATTTACCCACAACGATAGCTCAGTGGCTGTGGCGTTCTGCTGCTCTGCTCCAGACAGTGGGCTCAAAATACAAAAGACGCCCTTATGCCGTGTGATGTCTGCGCACGTTCATGAACAACGCGTGGACGAAATTAATCCAGAGCGCATCCACTACGGCTGCTCTTTGAGTCTTCCTCTTCTTACTCTCTTTACCCATTCCTCCCCGGCGCGGTTCGGGGCTCCACCCTGGATTTAACAGATGCGGGTCCATTCCTAATCACCAATTACTAACATTATTATTAGCATTTAATTTTACTTTCTTTCCAAGTAGAAAGCATAACATAAAATCGATGGTAGTTTTAGTTCGGCTCTATGGCCCAGAGGCACTGACATAGCCATAATTCGGGCTGTCCAAGGTTTCATGCAGAGTAATTCGTAGCGGCGATAGAGTAACGCGCGATATTGCGTAGAAGAGATAGGGGCCGACGAAGGTCGGCGGCAATATTGGAAAGCTGCCGACTGATCGCTTCCGCGTCAAGCCACCCTTCTGAAACAGAACAATCACTCGAAGGAAAGTCCCTCAACTTGCTGTTGTAGTTTTCGCTCACCTTGGTCTTAAGAGAGCCTCAGATTACGGCATATTCGAGTGTAAAGAAGAACGCTTGGCAAACAACCACGGTTGGCCATGTGTACCATCCCCGTTGCGTAATGAGATAAAAGATGACGTCGAACACGTCAGATAAGTGACGCGACGGCCGAGCGTGAGAACTTGGCACAGTTAATCAGCCGACCAGCACCACTTGCCGGTTTCGCCTTGGCTCCCTCGGACGAGCAAAGGACGGCTGCTCTGGACAACCCGGTGCAATGTCCATCCTCTCCTTTGTCGCGCTCAGCGATTGGTTTCTCCTGGCAGTCGTCCTTGCTTCTCTACTGTACATGTAAGTAGTGCTCATTCGCACGGCGCACGGCTATCAATGCCTAGAGCCACGCTGTCGTTTGGGCGCGTGCGCCTTAGCGAGTCCAGACAACGTTGAAGTCCGGGAGGAAAGAGGAGGAGGAAAACACCTTTATTAATGCGAAGGCATCATTGCATGGTTATGTGCGTCAGCAAAAAGTGTCCGAAAATTTTGTCCGCACGATTATGTCGTTCTGTGGAGATAAATGTCCAAAAGTTTGATTTTGTTAGGTAGTGCGTGAGTAGATCTTGAAATGAGAAAAGCATGACTGATGAATTGTAATTAGTTCATTTAATTGAATTAATGAAAATAAATTATGTGTTTGAAGCAGGTATTGTGTGACTGATTCGATTAAAAACGATATAAATGGGTCAGAAGGGCTACTTAAAAATAAATAAAATAAAAATAAATAAATATAAGAACATCAGAATTTCAAACACTAAAAAGAAAATGATGCTTTAGCTCTGGTTAAACCTGGAGTGACGCGATAGCCACAGCTGGCCGAGTGGAACATGCTCAGTTGAATTGAAAAGTCAGTCTTTCGCCGCTCCATTTCGATGGGCGTTGCTTCTTCATCTTCGTCCCACTTGACACGGCGCATGCGCACAGCTGTTGCAGCTCGGTTTCGCCGGTGCGCCCCGCCGCCGGCTGCAGCAGCTGCTCTGTGCCGCGTGGCTGGTCACGTGACCAACTACATGACCACGTGGCGCCGCCACGGTCACGTGCCACCGCCTTGCTGAAGGCTCGAAAAGCTACGGGCCGACTCTGAAAAGCTACTAATTCGCCATTGCTCCGAATTTTTGGACATCACCCTCGACCCCAAAACAATAGACCGCACTCACCGTCTTGGGCGCCACGAACCTGATCGCTGCCGTCCGTTAATTGCCAAATTCGCACTTTTCAAAACGAAGGACGAAATTCTAGCTAATGGCCGCAAATTCAAGAACACTGACTACTCCGTCGGTGAAGATTTTTCACGCCGCGTTCGCAATGTGCGCAAACATCTAGTTACATTTGCCAAAAGCAAGACTAACCGTTTTTCTTTGCGATACAAAACCCTGTTCATCGGTTCCCGACGATATATCTTCGACGAACCATCGCAATCTGTAAAAGAGATACCATAGCGGTTGCTGCGCCGCCAGCCCCCAGCCGCTCATGTACCTACCACCCCCCAGCCTAATCTTTCCTTTTCGGCGATTTTCACAAACATACGTAGTTTTCTTCCGAAACGTGAAATCATCTCCAATCTTGTGTGTTCATCTGCTAGTAACTTGCTGATACTTACCGAAACATGGCTCACTAATGGCATCACCGATACTGAAGTTCTTGCTGACTTACCGAATTTTAACCTTCTTCGCAAAGATCGCACATCCGCTCGAGGTGGAGGCGTTTTCATCGCAGTTAGCAATCAGTTCTCGTGTACAGTTATTAATATTCCATCAGACCTTGAGATAGTATGGCTACTTTGTCGCGCTGCGCCCCAAACCGTACTGCTGGGCGTTTGTTATAGAGCGCCAAATACCAACTCCGATTTCTCTCGAATTCTTAACGACGTGATCAGCCAATTAACGAGGAAATACCCAAAAGCGCATATCATTCTTTTTGGAGACTTCAATTTTCCAGAAATCAACTGGCAGACACAGACAGCTGTCGGCAACAGGGAAGCGAATGATTTTATCGAGGTCTGCCTAAACTTCAACTTAACTCAAGTGGTATCTGAACCGACCCGCGGTGCAAACATCTTAGATCTAATCCTGACTACCCACCCGGAAGCCCTCTCATCTATCACTTATCTACGCGAAATCAGCGACCATAAAGTAATCCACGCCACATTTGAGTTCCACCCATCACGACGCCAGAATCAAAACAAAACTATTCGCCTCTACGACAAAGGAAACTATGAAGCCTTTAGTCTTGAATTAAACCAATATCTCACAACATTTGAAGCATCTTTTCACGATAATTCAGTAAATGACAATTGGTCCCGTTTTAAGAAAAAGGTTAGCGAACTAACCGATAGATACATCCCCAAAATAAGCTTCCACTCGGACCGCCAGAAACCATGGTATACCAAAACGATAAAAAGACTCGACAATAAAAAGAAGCGCCTTTTCCGTGCGGCAAAATTAAAGCAATACGACGAGTGCGCATGGGAAAAATACTATACAGCCGAACGCACCTACCAATCAGAAATTCGCTACGCAAAATACTCTTTCCTTCACAACGACCTCCCCAAATTGTTGACTTCCAATCCCAGAAAGTTTTGGCAGGTCATAAGTGAGCACCCGGCACATACCATCACTCTAACTAAAGAGTCTGGAGAGGAAGCTGATGACATTGAGTGCGCTGACATTTTTAATAACGCCTTTTCATCTGTGTTCACTAATGAAATTCACCCACCAACTGCAACTTTCGCCGTCGATATAGAGTCCAGCATGCCTGCTATCGCGTTTTCTGAAGCCGGCATTACCTCGCTCATTGAACACCTTAAAACTTCATCATCGGCCGGCGTCGACGAAATTAACTCCAAAATACTGCGCAACACTAATAATATTTCTGCAATGTACTTATTGTTATTGTTTTCACAGTCGCTTTCTACAGGTTCCATTCCGGATGACTGGAAAGTGGGAAAGGTCATTCCCGTCTTTAAGTCCGGTAACAAAGATTCTCCTTTAAATTACCGTCCGATATCATTAACCAGCATACCTTGCAAAATCATGGAACACGTCATCTATTCTCAAATCATGGACTTTCTTGACGCTATCAACTTCTTTCATCCCTCACAACACGGGTTTCGCAAAGGTTTGTCATGTGAAACTCAACTGGCCGTCTTTCTTCATGACGTTCACTCTAACCTCGACCTAAATTTACAAACTGACGCTATTTTTCTAGACTTTGCTAAAGCATTTGATAAAGTTCCCCACAGGCGTTTACTGCTAAAACTAACCATGCTAAAACTGCATCCTAACGTCTTATTGTGGATCGAAGAATTCCTTTCTAAGCGCTCCCAGTTTTTTCTCGTTAATAGCCAGAGCTCCAACCCTCTTCCAGTAACATCAGGCGTACCCCAAGGTTCTGTACTTGCTCCCCTCCTATTCTTAATCTACATAAACGACTTACCCTCAAACCTGGTTTGCAATGTTCGTCTGTTTGCAGACGACTGCGTTATTTACCACACGATTTCCAACACCTTTGACCAATCACAGCTGCAAAACGACATTGACACAGTGCATGCCTGGTGCGATGACTGGCTAATGTCGCTTAATCCTAATAAATGTAAACTCGTATCTTTTCACCGCCGGCGTAACCCCCATATTTTCTCTTACTCCGTTGCTAACGTTCCACTAGAATCTGTATACTCATACAAGTACCTAGGTGTCACCTTGTGCCAGGATCTCTCCTGGCGCTCTCATGTAACGAACATCGTCGCATCAGCTAACCGGTCATTGGGTTTTTTGAAACGTCATCTACGGCACGCCCCTCAAAGTATTAAA
This sequence comes from Amblyomma americanum, assembly GCF_052857255.1. NCBI lineage: Eukaryota > Metazoa > Arthropoda > Arachnida > Ixodida > Ixodidae > Amblyomma > Amblyomma americanum. The sequence continues at coordinate 32,630,687 of NC_135502.1, forward strand.
CTTCTCGCCTACCAATCACTGATTCGACCAAAACTAGAATACGCATCTGCTATCTGGAGCCCGCAACAAGCATATCTCATCAGTTCACTAGAATCTGTCCAAAATCGCGCCACGAGGTTCATTCATTCTGCCTATTCATACGACATCAGTGTATCGTCACTTAAACGACAATCAGGTTTATCAACTCTTGCCCATCGTCGTCGCATTGCTTCTCTTTGTCTGTTTCATAAGTTTTTTTACAGTTCCCTCGGACAACCACCCTACATCACACCGCCCGCTCGCATATCTCATCGCACCGGCCATCCACTGCAAGTGTCATGCCAACGCTCCCGCACCGTCACTTTTTCCGCATCCTTTTTTCTTCGCACTGCTAGAGACTGGAATGGCCTTCCCCACGACGTTGATGCCATCACCTGCCAATCAAGTTTTGTGAACAATTTAAATATGCATTTCATAAATATCATGTAAGCAACCATATTCAACCCATATTTGTACTCCCACCCCTTATGTAACACCCCCAAAGTGGGGTCTTTAAGGTAATAAAGTGAAGTGAAGTGAAGTGAAGTAATGTAGCTATCGCTACAAAATGAACAATGGAGGGAGAAAGACAGGAAAGGAAAAGGCTTGCGCATTTCCGCTCTTTAGCAAACTTAAGTGCAATCCTGTAATTTTGTTCAGGCCGCTTCTAAGGCTTACGTAAAAGGAGTGCTTGCTCCGCTAGGGGTCGTTGTTGATCCACCGAGACCGAATAAAGCCAAGATTCCCAATAGGAAAGAGGAAGGCAGGGGAAATAGGGCGAGAAAACAGAAACGTTAGATGTGCACCTCTGTACCGGTCCTGACCTATGGGCAGTCGAACGCCATTCGAAGTTGAACCAGTAATGTTCCATGACTTAACTGAGAAGATTGGGGCTGCTAAATATATGGCGCGCATTAAACACTTAATTCCTTGTTTTAAGCCCTGTTACATTACAGGAGAACAAATGGTCGCAGGTTTCGAATAAATCAAGAGTACTTAGCTTTCCTGCTGAAAGCCTTACGTTAGGTGTTCAGCACTGCATGCAAAAGCTCGCAAAGCTAGAATGCCCAGGTTTCCAACTGAGCCTCGCCAACGCTTCCAGAAATTTCGCCGCTGTTCTGAATCCCATAAATGGCCTCCTCCTTGCCTAAGACAGGGTAGCCATACGGTCGTTGAAGTACGCGCCTCTCCTTCACTAATGAGAGAAGGACAGAGATTAATTCCAGAAGCAGCACACCAGACGATTCTGGACAAAAGCATTTTCGAGCGGTAAACCGTTTATGAAAGCATTTTTTTTTTCATATACTGTAAAATTTCACTATAACATTCAATAAATCCGCAGATCAACCGACGGCAGCCTAGCATTTTTTTTTCTATTAGCGTTCTCGCCATCGTAAAAAGCGTTTCACATTGGTTTTCTCGGGCAGCTTTTAACTGTTCGATGCGATCGATGGAAACACTTTAAAAGAAAGATTTTGCTATATATCAGAATAACGATTAATTTCTTTCACTACTTGCATAAGAGTATATTACAATTTTTCAATTTTGAAAATGTTTGTCTGAGAACGATGAACATTAGACAGTGGCGCAGGTAAATGTGACGTCTAAAAGAGTATCCATAAACGTCAGGCAGTGAGGAGTTTGGAACCGAGTGTAGAAGTTTCAAAAATAACGTTCATCATTACCATCAGCTTGACTACGCCCACTGCAGGGCGAAAGCCTCTCTCATATCGCTCCAATTAACCCTCTCCTGCGCCAGCTGCGGTCGCCCTATCTCCACAAACCTCTTAATGTAATCCACCCACCTAACTCTCTTCAGCACCCCGCTACGCTTGCCTTTTCTTGAAATACAGACATTTACCCTTAAGAACCACCGATTATCTTACCTTCGCATTAAATGCCCTACCCAAGCCCATTTCTTTCCCTTGATTTCGACTAGGGTGTCCTTAATCCGTGTTTGTTCTCTGACCTACTCTGCCCTCTTCCTTTCCTGTAGCGTAACACATCCTTTTCCTTCCTATAGCTCGATGCGCTGTTCTTAACTTAAGATGAATGTTTTTCATTAGCCTCCAAGATTCTGCCCATAGGTAAGTACCAATAAGATACAGCTCTTATTTACTTTTCTCTTGAGGGGTATTGGTAAACTGCAATTCATGATGTGAAAGAACCTGCGCTCCAGCCATTTTTATTCTTCTAGTTATTTCACTCTCGTGATCCGGATCTGCGGTCACTACCTGTCCTAAGAAGACGTATTCCTCACCGCTTCCAGCACCTCGCTACCAATTGTAAACTGCTGTTCCCTTTCGAGACTGTCGAACATTGCTTTCTGTGTATTAATTTTTAGACCCACCGTTATGCTAACTCATTGATCATGCTTTGCAATTCATCTACCGAGTGACTTAGCAAGGCAATGTCATCAGCGAATCACAGGCTACTGAGGTATTCTCCATTAATTCTTATTCCAAAATGTTCCCAGTACACATCTCCGAATACCTCCTCTAAGCAAGCGGTGAATAGCATTGACGAGATCGTGTCTCCCTATCACCTTACAAAAAGTGACGGATTGTCGGGTAGCGCCATTTATACAGGGCACAGGCGAATGCGCAGCGCGAAGTTGCATATATGTGACATACCTGTGGGCCTGCCATCATAAGCGTGGGCTTAACTTTGTGCATTTCACTCGCAGCCGAGCGACACAATACCGTGCATATTGGAAAAGCCAGAACCTTGTGCACGAAAAGCTTTCCCTCTTCTTCGGGCCTCAACTGAAGCATCTATTCAAAGTACACAATATTCCTTTTTCCATACCTCCCTTCGCCATATCACAATGATGCTGAGCATACTTTCTCTTGCACATTGCAGCCATTTCACATTGTAGACCAAGAGCTTTACAAGAAGCACGGACGTCTTTTCGGGTAAGAGCAAGCCTGTGATGCGGTTCATTCTATCCGCAGTAGTAGTTTTTTGCTGTAAATTCTCCGCCTTTTACTTTCTATTCAAATATGTGTTCTTAAAACAGATCATTTGAAGATGGAAAACCGGTCCTGTATGTCGCCCAGCCTGACCTAATCAAGTTAGTTCTCGTGAAAGACGCCTCGAAGTCACAAAGGAAGGTGAATCTAAGCTTTCTCATTCCTTTCTTCTTACGTGTTGAAGTCCAGTGCGAAATATTATGCCACTCAAGATCTGACAAACACAACACTTACCCTAGCTTACCTGAGCGCTAATATGGCCGTGTTTTTGTGTTCGTGCGAAGTACAGCTGTATACTTTTAAGTAATCTAATGCTCTCCCATTACTGCGACCTTAATGCATACATATATCACACAAGCCTAACACTCCAGTAGCGCTATTGGCAACAAATGATAGCTAATGACGTGAGTGTGTGCATTTTGTTATGGGTTTTGGTGCAACGAAACGCACGTGCTTTTGAATAGTCTCCAATGCCGTGCCTGCACACGTCATAACTCTCTCATGGTTTCGAAAGGTCTGACACACGTATATGCTTGAAAGCCAACCATTCGCATGGTGTGTACCCTTTGCTGCTAAACTTTTTTTATTTTTCGCAGTTCATGCTACAAAACATTGTTTCTGGGCAGTTTTAGGAGTGTATTTAAACAGCGAATTCCACATACAAGACCCCTCACAGTGCTACACCAAACCGAAGAGACCAACCAGGCTTCTTACCATAAGCGTCGTAGCCAGCCTTCCGCAAACACCGCTTCGCTTTCATCTGCTGAAAATCGACACTGGGAGGCCTGAGTCCAGCAACCCTAAAATCCTACCAATGCATTGCACCAGTATAGAAAACGCCAGTCTAACGTCGTGATCACTGTGCCACGGTAGTCACACGATAAAATTACGAAGCTGACCTTGATACTACCCATCACGTATTTCCAGGTAGTCAGATCTGAAGACCCATTACTCGACAACTTATTACCAAATGTTGAGCCTGAGAAATGGAGGAAGATTCGAAGTGCTACTTCTCCTGCCTTCACAACAAGCAAGCTACGCAAAGTGAGTTTTCTCGGGCCGCCGTTGAGCATGGCGTGTGCATTGTGATCAATTCATCACGCACATTATATGACTAAGACTACTTTCGGCCGTCACTGCAAAAGTCAAGGCGTCAGAGTTCGCCCTTGTTGGCGCAGTTACGCACGGCTGGCATGCCGCAAACTAATTTTGTACCCGAAATAAGAAAATCTATACTTCTTGTCAATACTTACGCCCTTTCAAAGAAATATTTTTATTTCAAGACACTTCATCATCCATTCGCGCCTTATTTATAACGTACGGCCCAATCATCTTTTTTTTTCTTTTTCCGCAGTTTTACCATGCAATAAGGAGAAACGTTCCTCAGTGGTCGAGGAGTTGCGCTCCCGACTCGTGGCCCATTGTGCAGTGGTTCGAGTGTGGGCTGGATCGTTCTTTTCAGCGCAATTGCTTTTTCTTCAGAGTCACTACCTAATAGCGGTGGAATGACGTCACAACCCTCTAGAAAATGACGAACTTCGGTTGTGACGTCATCACTGCTGTACTGTGTGATCGCTGTGGATGTTTGAATTACCCGCGCGAGGTAATAGGCTGTGAAGTCACAACCCTCTCGACCAATCCGGATTGCCTCGACACAACGCCACAATGCCGGGTTTTTCGCTGACCGGGATCATTAATGCTGTCCGTAATGCTGGTTAAACAGCGGATGCGAATTAATATACAGCGTGTCCCAGCTAACTTTTGACAGTGTTTAAAAAAATGCCGAAGTACTATAGCACAACACGACCAAATGCATGTCGCTGGCTACCGTACGGAGCAAGACGCATTATTTTTAGTATTCTGCTTAATTACATCATTAATCATGATTAATGAACAAGCTTCGCAAGCAAAGAGGTACGGCAAAAAGTAATATCAAAGTTGTGTCCGAGTGAACAGTTTGTAACTTGCAGTCTTGCTTCGCGTATTTTTTTTTTCTTCTTGACCGCAGGGTTTAAAACCACGTGGTGTGCGACACCAAATGAGAGGGAAAGGAATGGCATCGAAAGGGCTGCTTCATGTAAGAGAATCTCATAAAAAGAAAACAAAAGTAAGGAAAAACAAAAGAAAAGAGAGGGGGGGCAGCAAAGAGTCTGTGAGAAATTATAACAGGAAGTGCAGCGCACAATGTAAAAAGCAGATAAGAATAAAAGGAACAAGAAAATGAAAAAAAGAACGGACGGGTTATAGACACGAAGAAGGGGAGATGTGAAGTTGGCGTGTTATTTTTTTCGGGGGAGGGGGGGGGGGCGCTGTTATCATTGCTGCGACCAGGCGCAAGAGCATAATTAAGGAGTGTGCGAGCGCCAATATGCTGTGTTTTAAGGCGAAACGTATAAGTGCAGTCGGGCACTATATTCCACTGCGTACCAACAGAGGGCGTACTTCGGCTCTGTAGCTTTGACAACATAGCCAAAACAAGTTGTCCACCTGACGCGTTACGCGTCACATGGCTGCCGCTGTACCCCTTAAAGTGTTTCTACTAAATGGCTTGTACAAAGCTGCTACGACTTTCGCCGTAAAAGTCGCACGCTATAACAAGCCGTTGCTCTCGCATCTATGTCGTTCAGACAGTTAGGCTCGACTACTTACTGCTGCTTAGGTGTCTCTCTCTCTCTCTCCAGTACAATACAGTACAGTACAGCCCGATTATTATCTGCTGAAGTATGCCTTGAAGCACAGTGTGTTTTATGTTTCTTGAGCAATATTAGATTCCTCCTTTTTATAAAATACGCTCCCCAGTCTCCCTGCCATCACACTATTCTTTAGTCGAATATGCCAACGTGAGCAGCTTCGAACCGCCGCGGCAGTTCATTCTTCCTCTCGACAGGACTAGACCGCATGCAGTGAGCTGACGCGGAAACGCAACCGGAATATCATTTCTGTCCCACTTCATGACCGAAACATACAAGGCGCCGTATTCTATTTATATTCTTTGAAGGCTTAGGGTGCTTACGTCGTAACATTTCCTTAGACCCCCGATCCATAAAACTTCTTGCGTACCTAACATTTATCCGTTCAAAGCTAGAGTTCGCATGTGCCTAAAATGATCTCTACTGTGCTATTCTTGTCACCATGCTCGAATCAGTCAAGAACCGCACTTGAATATTATTTGATCCGACTGATCTTATCATGCTAGCGTTTCGGCACTAAACCGCAGCTCCAACTTCCTACACTTTCCTGTCGTCCCAAAATCGCCCGTCTTTATTTGTGTCATAAATTTTATCGCACTCTCAATCCGGAAGCTCCCAGTATCCCACTCGCTCATCGCATTTCTCGTAATGGTTACCCTAACGCCGTCACTCAGCTATTAGCACGGCAGCCACAGGCGGTTAGAGGCAGACAGTAGTGGGGCGTCTATATGAATCGTGGAAAGAGGCGTCATGTAATAAACGCACACGGCGGGGCTGCTGTGGGGCTGCAGTTGGCGCCAATTTCCCAGTACCACGACCCCGTCGATGCTACTCGCAAACGTCACAATGACGCACTTTCGGTTAGGAGCGAGGAAGAATGAGTCACTGCTGGGTGCAGCCAACATGTCATGTGCTGGTCGCTCTTCGCCAGGCCTGGCACGTGAAGCGATCAGTGGTGAGCATTGCAAGCCGGAAGAGAAGGAGAGGGAAAGGCAGGGAGGTTAACCGGAAGAATAAACCGGTTTGCTTCCCCGCACTGGGGGAAAGAGGTGAGGGGATATGAACCTAGGTGGTGTTGTATGAACTCGGTGGAATCGGAGCGGCTGCCAAACAGGGGGGCAGCCAAGTCGCCAATTTTTTAACCGAAGCAACATTTTTTTTTTTTGCGGATCCTTCTTTTTTTTAGTAAGCAAGAAAAAATTAAACTCATTATTACATGTTTTTTTCTTTCCGCTTGTTTACTGTATTTAATTTTTGCGTCTCCACACTGCGATTTCCAGATGCAAGCAATAATCGACAGCTGTGCGGCGCTGCTGTCAAAGCGTTTGAAAGGAGTCGCCAGGGAGTCACAAGACATCGACTTGAAGGGGTAAGCGAGTTCATTCATCAAGAAGTTGGAGACAAAGTGTTCTCCCTTTAGGTTAGTGCACCAATCTTCTGCGGTGGATCGCTGCCCTTTGCTTTAGATCCCTGAGCACGATTTCACAGGTTCCATCCTCGCCGCAACAGGCGCTTTTAGATGGAGGCAAAATGCAAAAACGCCCCTGTAATGATATTGCCGTGGTCGCTCCGCAGCGCTCCACTGTGACCAGCCTCATAGGCCCTGAGTGCGGTTTTGGCTCTCAAAACTGCACTTATCATTATATTCATTATATCCCTGCACCTACTTTCATACTGTCCTAAAGGAGATTGTGTTGTTTGGTCTGGTCTCGCCAAATATCGAGTCATGCGGGAAGCCAGCATACTACAGTTGAAGTTTAAAATGCTTACCACAGCCACAATGACGACGTGTTCGGCTGGAATTACACACGTTTCGAAGGTGCGATACATGGGCGAGGAATGCTTGCAGTGGGCATTGCCCTGAACACGTGCGCGTAGTGGCATGGTCCCTTCTGCGCCATTCTAAGCTTTGAAATATGAAACAAACAAAAATAATACCGAAAACGTTGGCTGAAGTAGAGATGCCTATCCTTGCGTAAGCATGTTGGTGCCAGATGTTGCACAGTGAGTGGTACACAATCTAGAATCCTGCATCCAGGATCACCGGTTATTTCCGCTCACTAACTAAACGTGCCATCACCTGTGAAAAGTTCTCGTGACAGGATTTCCATAGGCGTGGAGTTCACTCGGCTCGGCAGTTTTATCAGTGGGGCGGCCGTATTTCGATGGAGGCAAAATGCAAAAAGCGCTCGAGTGCTGTGCGAAGATGTCAGCGCACATTAAAGCAGTACGGGTGGTCTGAATTAATCTGGAGCCCCCCACTACGGCGTTTCTTGTGGCCCGTGATTCGCATCGGCACGTTAAACCCCGAAAGCTACAATTCGATTCACTAAAATGCCTTAGAGCATTAAGAATGCGCTTGAAGCAAGGCAATTAAGCATGCTGTTCGCTGTAAAGAACAGTGCTGCACTGTGCCGAGGACGGCAACACTGGCAGAGCACACTGGTGTAAGACCAGTTTCGCCCTCGCTGTTTCGTACAATGAAGTTAGTGACCAACATACGCATCGCCGAGCGAAAACCTCCTGTCCTCCTGTACACTAACACTCTGTCCTTAGTTATCATTAGTTGCTTTCCTATGAAAGAATTGCCGTTCCTGGTGCCTCCTGCCTATTTGCAGTCCTAACAACCAATTCTTGAAGAGGGGCAATGCTCTTATTGATTTCATGTGCATAATGACCAACGTTTTATTGTGCTCCAAGCGAACTCCAAGACAATTCCTCGTAAGCGGTCACCACTATCTATTGCAGGGCTCACTTTTCTTTATTTTGACCAGCTGATACCCTTGAAAAGGTGAAATGAAAAAAAGATGAACTGTACAGTGATATCGATGTACATGTTCAAGGGAATTCTCTTTTTTCTTACGAATATTTTTTATTCCGTGAAATGAAGTACTGTGGCTACAGTATGGCCGTTTTTGGTGTTGTTTCTCTACTTCCTTTTCATAAAGCTTTTTTGGCCAGTACACCTTCAACTCCGTGGCAAAGTGCTCATTTGGAGCTAATCTCCCACCTAACTCACCCGAGGAAAAGTCCATGATTGAAGGCGCAAAATGTGCGCTCTTTGTCAAGATAACACCGTTTATCGTACTGAAAGGTAAGCGCCTTCCTTTTATTTCTTAGGGTAATGAAAAAATATAGCCTTTATCGTAACGTTAAAGCAACGAGTGAATTGTAAGCTATTGACTAGTCATCTTCAAATGCCCTTTCCACGCGACCAGTTCAATAGCCTCTAGTATGTTTTCCCCTTTCAGTTCTATAAACAGATAATTATAAATCCAGGTACTCTTCTTCGAATGAATAACAGCTAAAAAAATAGTGCTTCCACATTGTCTAACGGGTGCCGCCACTGTACCTCAGTGGTTATGGTGTTCGGCTGCTGAACCGATAGACGAGGGTTCGATCCCCGCCGCGGCTGTCGCATTTCGATGGAGGCGAAACGCAAAGGCGCCCGTGTGCTGTGCGATGTCAGTGCACGTTAAAGAACCCCAGGTGGTTGAACATATCCGGAGCCCTTCGCTACGGCATCCCTCGTAGCTCGAGTCCCTTTGGCTTTGGGACGTCATACCCCATAAAAACTCTAATGGTTTTTCTGTAATAATCTAATGGGTTTTCTGTAAGACACATTTAGCAATCATATAAGCCGGATTTCAAGTTATAAAGGTCTCTTAAGCTTGAAAAATAAGGAGTGGGAAAGAAAATTTGGGCTGAACTGCAAATATATTTTAATTGAATTAGAACTTAGTAAGGAGCCACTATCCTGACGTGGCGTTTTCATGATTTTATTTAAAGCAAACAACTGCACTTCAATATTTCAATATCACTAAATTGCGCGTAGAAGCCTTTTTTTTCATGGAAATTTCGCATCTTTCGGCTAATGAGCATGTAGCCCGACCATGCAGAGGCCGAATAAAGCAAGACATTGTTCACGATTAGTGGACAAAGTACGAGGCACAACGAAGATGGTACTAGTACAGGAGAGTGATAATGCATCCGGCTTCATCACTCCATATTAGCGCTAGAACATTTTCAAGAGCTAGATACTCGAAAGTCGATTAATTTACTTTGTACTTGTGCTTACTCATTGTATCAGGCCATTTATACAGCGTCAGTGCACTATAAGTGTGCGACCGAACGTACTCCAGAAGAATCAAACTTTTATGAATGGCAAGTACCTTCATGCAGACGTAACATTTTATTTTGTTTTGTTTCTTTTTTTAATTTTCAGCCCTTCTGGTGAAACTCTGCCAAGCCTTCCATGAACGTTTTTTCAACCCAGAAGCATTCAATTTTTATAAGCACGCAACATTAAACATCATTCAAAAGCGGGAAAAAAACAAAATAGTAAGCCACTTTATTTATCTACTTTAATTACCATCATTGCTCACTTTCTCGACTAGCATGATTAGAATGTTCTATATAATTGAATCGCTACTCAAACACACATTACGCGCTTTCGCTGTCGAATCATGTTCCAGCTAGGAGTATGCGCTCAAACTCTTCATTTACGAGTCCTGCGAGGTGATAGCGAAATGCTATTGGGAAATTTCTTTTCCGCGCAGTTAAGATAGGCCTTTAACAGACGGTGAAGCGATATCATTAATGATAGCAGCTAAATTGTCACAGATAAGAGCATTAGAAAATTGTAGAATCCAAACAAATACGCGACGATGTAATGTGAAATACATAATAGAACTGCGAAACATTTATCCTAGTCGTGGTTGGCGAAGATACAGTGATAGCCGTTTAGTTACTTGAAATCAGGTGGATTTGAAAGAATTATCGTTGCCGTGACACATCTGCAGCAGAAATGCCGCAAGCGAAATTTTCATGCTTGGCTTGGCTTAGCCAAGCCGACTCAGAACCTACGCGTCGGCCGAACACTGGGCAAGGCAAATCCGAAGTTCCAACTTCCTTCCATTCCTGTGTGAATAAAGTGATCTTTGAGAAATTCGCATAGACTGTGGCCCTTCCCCTTGGGTAGTTTAAAGAGAGGCTACGGATAGCTACACCGCACACCATCGTCTTTAACCACATGACTACAGATGACATAATCTCCAGACCACTCTCTCGCTGGCCGAGGTGCCCCAGATAACTGAGGTCCACCCAGGGCAACAGGAGAGGAGTCTTTGGGCAGCAGGAAAGGCGTTTTTTCGGTTAAGACATCCTGTGACGGCAACGGCAACACCAATCAATCCGGAGAATGTCCCTCATAGAGCTAGTGCTATAGAAATGTTTTAAGTGAAGGAAAAAAAAAAACAATTGCTAACTCCACCCTTCTCACTCAGCATTCTATTTTATATCACCTGGCTTCTGGTGCCGCATGCGCTGGCAGTCCACACCCTCTCGTTATGACTGCAAAGTAAGTAATCAAATAAACGAAAAATCACAGCGAATGGTGTTGCAGGCAGGCCCAGTGATCGATGTTGAGACTTCTGTCTTTTGGAACCCAATGGGCATTGAAACTATTTTGGACGTCCCATGGACGTTCAGGATGTCTGCAGGGCGTCTACTGGACGTCCAAGGAAGGTTCAGTTCCCATTGGGAAGTCCTCTTTGGCAGAATGCCAAATGCCGGGTTGAGACCCTGTCGTCGACTGCTGGCTAGGTGGACGTGCGACTTGTTCCGTATCCGAACGAGAAGGTTTAAATGACGGCTAATAGGACGATTAACCCGCATTTCCACCAATTATATCCCAGCGAAGATAGGCAAATGGCCATTGAGGTTGGACACGTAGGCCAACGTGTGACTCGACAGGAGACCTTATTTGGGGCGATTCGGGGGTTGCTAGAGGTGGGGGGGGGGGGGGGGCGCACAACGATTAAAATAAACTTGATGGCGGTGATAGGAACACATACAGTGTTCTTTCGAGAAAAACTGTCTGTAGCCGTCGCCCGCACTGTTTGAATCTAACTGGCAACTTTTCAGATAATGATAGCATACTGTCGCACTTAACAATGGTTTGGAGCTTTTGGAAAACCGCACAAGCATAGCTGGTATCATTATCAAACGATGTAGAAGCATTTACGGATGACCTCAAGAAAACTCGCACGGTGCGATGAATTAAGGACTCTAAAGCAGCGAGAAGGTGGCGATAAATGGAGAATATGCATGCGATGGAAAGCAATCATAAAGCTTTCCAATATGGAGCACTCTGCTGCGCCATTATTTTATGTTACGATGAAGCAAACCATATCACGTATTGGGTCAGTGCGGTATGCACCAAATGAAAACTTTGTGGTTCACATGTCGAGTCTCTTCATCAGAAAATGGGGCTTTAATTTGAAATTCTCAATATTCGTGCCGCTTACCTGCCACTGTTTTTAAGAACAAGGCTCGCTCAAAGGCGTACTTTGATAATGATCAGGTGCGGAAACTGCACAGGGCATGCAAAACATCTCGGAGCTTTTCGCGCTTGCAAGCCACTAATTTGACAAAATATAACATCTCACTTTTCCGGAAAACTACAGAAGAACGAAGACTTTCTCCAAATAATGCTCAACGCAAAAGAAGCTTCAATACATTCCGAGCCTTCACGGCACTCGGTACTTAGTCCAGAAGAAGAAAGCTCTCCGCTGAAGCCAGAAAATGTGAAAAGTGAGTAATGTTTGTCTTTCTTCTCGCAGCGTGCATGCAGCTTCTATCGCAAAATCATTAGCTCAACGATTCGCAAGAATCTCGCCGATCTGTTTCGCCTATCGATAAATAAAACACGTAAAGTTCGAGAAACGGTTACGGCTCCTAGGAACGTTTCCACTTACTGCTTATGCAATTCACTAAATATTGTTCTAGTACGCCATCCCAATGCGACAGAGCATGGATAGCTCTTCGTAGGGGCACATGCATGGGCGGATACTCTGCACCCCCCCCCCCGCCCCCATGTACGTTCCATGTATCGTACCGTTACCCCTCACCACCATGTTTCGTGCGATCACTCTGTATCTCAGTGCCGTACCACCATTCTGTATTGTATCACCATTCTGTGCCTCTCTGTATCTCTCCATATTGTGCCCCATTCTGTATCAATTTGCACCTAACCAGCTCGGATCTTCACTTTGTATCATACTACCAGGTATAATACAATGTTCGCGTGCTTTTTTGTAGAGGCAGAGATGATAGAATTATTGACGCCGAAGAAGCCATAATACTACGATATAAAAGGCAGGGGATAGATTTAGAATCCACAAGGTTTCCATGGGGATTAGAGAGTAGCTGAATAGGTTGCAAAGGCATGATACACACAGCCTAACGTCCATACCCTAGCCTGAAAAGTTTCAGTGCGCACGCTACGAGCAATATAGGTAATAGCAGCCAAAGGCATCATTTTCAATTACTTTATATTGCGGCCCAAGCTGGTGGTTGCTAGCCATTCCGAGGATAGAAAAAAAATGCATCGCCTTGCAAGCAATATTTGGCTGTCATCGCGTGTTAACTACCATTAGGTACACATTAAATTGTTTCTCTCAACTTAGCTTTTCATCAGCTAAGTTGGAAAGAATTCAGGCATTACTTACTGCCAACTGGGTCTTAAAAAACCGGCAATGAGTTCTGACCTCTTTGCACCAAAATAATCTCAATTTCTTTACAGTTTTATTTCATGCAGATATTAAATTTATAGTCACTTAAAAATGACAGTTCATAGACTTCAATTAAGTCTGTGGCTTTTTACACGGCAAAAGCAAGAAAAATGCGCCAATTTAATTATTCTACTAATACGACTTTGCAGACTGCAGAACAGGTGATTAAACTGATGTGCTCTTCCGTTTCACGCTGTCTGGGCAAAGACCTGACTGAAGACGAGGCCCTGGCGCAGTGCGTGCTTTTCTTCCTGGCCGGCCAAGACGCAACGTCTTCCACCCTCTCATTGGTCACCTACATGCTGGCGCTCAATCCGGGAGTCCAAGATAAGCTGCACGCCGAAGTCGACGAGTGCTTCCGGAAGCATGTATAAGCTCCACTACATCTTCACCGCAAGCTGCCGCTTTAGCCCTTGCAGGCGCAAAATTTTAAGCGGTCACTAAGTAATAATTAGCCCGAACACTAACCCAACCTCAAAGATGGTGACATATCCAACGTTGCTTTCATAAAGTGTGCCAACGTAACCAGTGTCAAAGATGGGACTGTGAGATAAACCACAGTTTTAAATATGTACAGCTTTGAATATACTCACCTCGATGCGAATTTTTTAAAAGCCCTATAATTCGCCATGATTCTGATGTAAAGTTGTATCGCTAATTTATTTTTATTTATTTATTTATTTATTTATTTATTTATTTATTTATTTATTTATTTATTCAAAATATCTTACAGGGCCAAGAAGGGCATTGAGGGCAGTGGCTAGCGCTTTCTGGATGTCCCAGAACTAGTACTGTCGAGTGCAAAAGCCAACAGGACACACGAAAAGATATGTAGTGACTGCCACAAATGCTGAACTTGACGTCATTTCACTACCGCAAAATGCTGTATGCCAGCTTGACTTTCACCTCCATCAATGTGGTCTTAGTCACTCACTAAAAACAGATTTATCGCCTTAAGCTTCCGTTCAGGCTTCCTAGACGATTTTATCCCCGATAGTACTTGAAAGATGCTTGTTGGGGAAATGGCGATCTCTAAACCAGATTGACGCTTTTATTTTATGAAAGGCCACAGACAGAACCGAAAGCAAACCAGTGCACTTGCTATAAACACCTCAGCTGAACTATTTTTCAGCGAAAAAGAACGCAATCACACAGGTAATGGATGGGGACGATGAGGTGACTGATAAAAACGATATTGCAAATCTGTTTAATGATTTCTTCCAGTCGGTCTTTAGTAGGGATGACAATGATATTGAGAGTGATCATACAATAATTTACCCGTTGCCATACTCAATGCACGAGATTCGCATCAATAGGGAGGGCATCTGTGAGCAGCTGCTGTCTCTGGACCCGAAGAAATCGAGCGGTCCCGATGAAATACCGACGGAATTCCTTAAACGGTATGCTGAGTGGTTATCATATTATTTGCAAATTTTATTTGAAAAGTCATTGCGGGATCATTCTTTACCTCGTGACTGGCGCAGCGCAATAGTAGTTCCGGTATTTAAAGGCGGTAATCGACTTCTTGTAAAAAACTACAGGCCAGTTTCACTCACTTCCGTATGTTGCAAGGTTTTTGAACACATAATAGCTAAACACATCCTTCATTTTTTGGAAATAAATCACCTATTGTGTCCATTTCAGCATGGTTTTCGGACCGGCCTTTCGACAGTAACGCAGTTAATTGAAACAGTGAACGACTTTTGCAAGGCTATAGATGAACGTCAGCAGGTAGATGTGGTCTGTGTAGACTTCTCGAAGGCTTTCGATAAAGTTCCGCATCATAAGCTTCTTTTTAAACTACGCAGATTAGGAATCGCTGAAAATATAGTACTGTGGATTCAGGCCTATCTAAGTAACCGCTGTCAAGTCGTCAAAATAGAAAGTGCAGTATCGGATAGGCGTGAAGTTCTGTCGGGGGTGCCACAGGGCTCCGTTTTAGGTCCGCTTTTGTTTTTATTGTATATAAATGATATTTCTGCTATCGTCGAATCGCCTGTCAGAATGAAACTTTTTGCCGATGATTGTTTGATTTACTCTCCTGTGGCTTCCCCGGCAGATCAGATGAACATAAATAGGTGTCTTCAGTCGTTAAACTCGTGGTGCCTGAAATGGGGTATGGAAATAAACTACAAAAAATCTAATTACATGCAAGTAACAAGGAAGCAGAATGTTATGATGTTTCGATACAATATCGGTGAAAATTCCTTAGATCAAGTAAAGTGTCTCAAGTACTTGGGAGTGACATTAACAAATAATCTTGACTGGCGCACCCATATTGAAAATGTCTATTTAAAAGCCTACCAGAAGATCTGTTTCCTGAGGAGGAAGTTGCCGAATGCGACTAGAGAAATTAAATTGATTGCGTACAAGACGTTCGTGCGGCCAATCATAGAGTACGCAAGTGCAGTGTGGAGTCCTCATCAAAAGGGTTTAAAACGGCAACTGGAAAGATTGCAAAGGATGTCAGCACGTTTTATATGCTCTAAATACCGCCGCACTGATTCAGTCACAGCAATGCTAAAAGAGTGTCAGTTAGAATCACTAGAAGTAAGAAGAACAAAGCAGAAATTGAAACTTTCTTTTTCTGATAATGAATGATAAAGTCAAAGTTAATAAACATCACTATGTTACACCTCCCCTGAAGCGTTGCCCTCGGAAAAATCACAGTAAGGTATTACAACCTATTATTACACGTACTGATGTCTATCGCTACTCCTTTTTTCCCGATGCTGTAGAAATTTGGAATCAACTACCAAGTGACGTTGTGGACCAAACAGATGTAGAAAAATTTGTGATAGGTGTGAACGCGTTCCTGGAAGATTGCTGTGCAAATCTGTAATTCTGTGCATTTGAGTGTTTCTTTTTTTTTTTAGCGAAGAGAATTGCACTTGTGTCTATATATGTTTCCCTCCCTGTAATGACCCTCATGCAGAGGGTTAACAGTATGAATAAATAAATAAAAAAAAATGCCTCCTCTTGGCAATGCGTTGTTGGACGTAAAAAAAAAAAAGATCACTTCGAGATCCAGCGCCCCAGAAAGGACTCCGTCCACTTGTGACTCCCGATGAGAGCAGCAGTAGTGATTTTATAGCGAAAGCTCTACTACTCGACGTACAACTCAGAGTTTCGCTCAGAGTACAACTCAGAGTTTCTCCTGGCTTTGACCGTTTGACCTTGAAGACCATACAAGGTCAAACCAAGCACGTGCCGCCAATGTATGAGAATGTGTCTCGTTGCGCATATCCATGATATGCCTTTATGTATGGTCATAGCTAATGACCAGCGACCACGTGACCGATGGCCAGTGGTAGTCTGACCTTTGATCTTGACCTTTAGAGCTGAGTTTCGCATCGCGTGATGTGATGTCATGCGGTGACGTAGCAATGGCCTCACACCATTCTTCGCTAGAAATACCGCCAGCTTTGCTTTCGCTCGTCTACGAGGGTCACCCGGGTTGAACCCCAGCCATTTTTCTTCAGCAGATCAAAGACCGAAACTTCTCAGAACAGCCTTCAGACACGTAAAAATGCCTTCCCGTGTTCTCTTCGTATAGAATAGCAGGCAACAACAATCCGCCCTAGACAAACCTCCTCTTACCCTTTCCTGTCGTCAATTTATCTCCCTCTCTCGCTGATACAAAACTCGCATCTCCTTCTTGTAGTTGCATTGTTAAATTCATAACTATCCCTATTTTTGCTTGATCACGGCATACATTTATATTTTTTAGTAATGAAGCTCATTTCAAATACAGCTTCTTGTCAGGCACATGTATTTGAAACAAATCCGGACTTGTTACTCGAAACATATAATATTGTGCAAGCAACAATGGTCGTCCAGCTGTCACATCAGTGAACAGGGAGATGATTTCCGAAATAAAATATCAGAGGTAGGTCTGATCGTCTCAGATATGGCCTGCCTCTGACCACACAGCCAGTACAATGAGACTACATTGCCTGTATAAGTTCAGACTGCAAGTGTCACACCGAAGAGAGGTCCAGGATTCTTGGACTTGAATTTTAATTAAAATAGAATATTGTAAGGTATTGTCATAGAAATATTGAAGGCGATTTATCTATTTTTCCAATGAGTAGCAAAATATTTCTTTTAAAGTTTGTCCATCGCTCTCATCGAGCAGTTAGACTTCCACAGAAAACCAATGGGGAATGTTTGACAAAATAATGCAAGTCTACCTACAGGATATCTGCAAACATATTGATTATTATCGTAAAATCTTACGATATATGAAAAACCTGCGTTTATAAACAACATCCTGTTGAAAATGCACTTGTCCAGAATTTCTTAATATGTAGAAATCTACGCATAAAGTCGTGCTCTTACCGAAAGGTTAATCATTGCCGTTTGGACGACTTGTTTGGAGCTCTTTATTTAGGTTTTGCTACGGATCCTGAAATAATCTGTTTTGCCAATCTTCGCACCGAAGCTACCCATGCACAGGTTTTTCATGAGCGCAGAAAAAAAAATTCTGAGATATGATCGTCACTTTTCACTATGCTTTGCGGCTAAACTGATGCTTCAGTAAGGGAACTTTCAAGCTTGTCGCTTTTGTCACCCTTTGTTTTCTTTATTCTTTGCGTGTGCTTAATGTTCTTCCTTTTGCAGGGAAACACGCCCTCTTATGACGAAATCTCCAAGTTGCCTTATCTAGACTGTGTTGTGAGCGAAGCGCTGCGATTAATGCCGACAGCAACAAGGTAACATTCATATTTGAACAAGCTCACTATGTGGGCAACCGAATATCTGACAGTATGAGCTATCAGTATCCTTTCCATCTAACAAACCTTTAACTCTCTTTATTTCGAACAGATTAGAAAGGGCTCCGACTGAGGATTACGTTCTCGGAGACACTGGGATCAAGGTTCCTCGTGACTGCAGCATTGTGATACCAATCTACGCAATGCACAACGACCCCGATTTTTTTCCAGAGCCAGATGTTTTTAACCCCGACAGGTTAGTCGTGTCTATCCTCTTTTCTGCTCATGTACTCCCGAATATCACCACAAAACGGTGACATGTGATCATTAACATATTCATGAACATCGATTGGTCTATTATGTTAGCGTCCAGGCCAAACTCCGGCGCACGCAGGCAACAGAAGCTGCTCGTTATGAGAACTCGATGGCCGCCGGATGGCTACTGCATAAAAACTCATTCCAAGAGGCACTTAGCGATATTATATGAGATTGAGTTTGGATTTACGTAGTTGGAATATTTTTTTTACTCACACGACACAAAACAAAAATGGACAATGCCGCATGTTCAGAGACTTCCGTTCTGGCAGACACACATCCGTTCTGGCAGATACACATCCGTTTCTGGCAGAAACGTAGTCCTCATTTGCATCGGAACAGTATAGACTCTACATAGGAAGCTCTGCAGTACGCAGGCGTCATTAAGTTTGCCTCGTACACAAGCTTCTTTTTTTTTGTGCTGCGTTATTTTAGCGCCCTATGACATCAGGTATCAAGCCTCTGTTCCAATAGTCGAAAGGAGAGCAGTGCTAGCAACTCCGGTTTCCTGAATGCACTGGTGCTTGTCTTGCTAAAGCAACTGACCTGCTAGTGCTCATATAGTCACATTTCTGGATCTCTTATTTTTCAGTCACCTTTTTTTCCATAGTGGTGCTTGTATCATTTATCTGCACTGAACGAAGCGTAAAGCTGCTTTTTCTGTATGCGTACGAGTGAACAGGACTCACAGGTTCGCATTTGTTTAATGTATGCTTCCCTTTATTGCCATCGCCTCCTTCACTGTGCCTTAAGCGTCAATTTGCTTTCCTCACCTGCAGCAGAAAGCTGTACTGCTGAACATGCAGTTCAGATGTTAGCAACGGGTCTAATCTTAATGTTATTTGAGGCAGTACTTTGCCGGGGTGCCGTTAAAAAAATTAGGAAAGCTGTTCACACCAGACGGCAAGAATACTGACCATTCAAAGCCAAAAGCGATCTCCAAAAATAAACCCCTCGCACGGAAGATTGCTTCCAAGTATGTAGCTCACAAATAAGACTTGCATAAAAGACATTTCCAATAAAATCGCAGATTTCTCAGAATTCAGTGAAAGAAATTTAGAAGAAAAAACAGAGAGGTGCCGGTCATACTAGTCTTCCGCCTGCTCTTCCCAACAGCACACAAGCCACGTTTACACGAATGCGACAGAAGTCGACTCGAGTCCACCTTTTGAACCAAGTGCGAAAACTTTGAGGAAGAGCGTAGAAGATGAGTCGCATCCTGTCGCATTCATCACACGAGGCTATATAATTGTGTACTCGGTTTCGCCATGAAGTACTGCGAAATTTCCACCTCTTTTATAATGTAGCAAGTGCAGAGGCACCACGGTTATAACCATATAGTTTATTAAAAGGCACAAAATGTCACAAAAACTAAATAAATTGCAAGATGTTAATGCTCAGCAAGCATTTTAGGTAGGAAGGCAGGCAATCGCGTTGTTTCTGTGAAGAACCACTTCTGAAATCTTACTGTATAAAACTCTACTCCTGCGGCAGCGAAGAAAAGAAATAATAAGCTTCTGCAAGAAATAAGCAGCTGTAAACTAAAAATACATTATTTTAAATTAACCAGATAACTTAGTCGCGACAGTAAGAAGACCTCGACACAGTATAGTATGTTATGACTATGTTGGTACCTTCGATACATCCACATACACATTCAGAGCCCTTGAAAAAATAATGCGGCTACTTTATTCTCCTTCGTATGTGCCCTATAAACGTTTGAAGCTGTATATTACTTTATTTTACCGATTTGTTTTTGCAACCCAGGTTCAGCAAGGAAAACGTTGGATCCATTGGCCCGTATACTTACCTCCCCTTTGGTGCCGGACCTCGGAACTGCATTGGAATGAGATTCGCCATGCAAATACTGAAGACAGGCCTCCTTCATGCTGTTCACAGCACTCAATTCGTCCGCTGCCCCAGAACCAAGGTTAACGTCTTTAAAACGTCATTCAGGGTTGTGCACTTATGTCATAAAAATCAACCTTTCATTATATACCGTTGTTACATAAGCGGCAAAGAAGGCAATGTTTGTTTTTACAGCGGAGCTGTATATCTCTACCGTCAAAAAAAAATTCGTATCGATGTCGTAAGCAAAAAGAGCCAGGCTGAAAACTGAATGCAAAGAGCATATCTCCTTTGAAATCAGGCATACAGCATATAGCTCATTACTCGTTTTCAGTAAGAAAAACAACAAAACAAGCATCAAAATCACATGATGGAGGATAAGGCGCTTGTGAACAATGGGAACACCGTCCGATGCATTACGGTAAAGATTAGGTTTGCAGATGCCTCGAAAGGGGTTGGCGTCATTCGGTGGCCACTTGTGATGTATGATAACGGCGTCTGCAAACAATGTGGAGCACGTTCCTTCTCCCCGCGTTTGTTTCCCGGTAAAGATTACGGTTTCGTAAGCTACTCCGAGTGGAAAAGTACCCAACAGCATAGAAATCACGTAGTGACGTCACCACGCTTTCATATATAACAGGGAGACCGGTCTAGCAACTCATTCAGTTCATTCCAGGCCACAGGTAGACCACGTAAAGTAAAGACGCCAGAAGAACAGCGTGAATATAATGCTCGAAGCAAAGAACAAAACCGTCTCACTCAACAGCGTCGCAGGCAAAACCCTGCAGCTCTCGCACAAGGCGCCAAATGCAAGCGTCAGGCTAGGCAGGACCCAGCATATGCCGCCAGAGAAGCCGAGTTCATTCTGTTCATAAGTACATTTCACTTGTCTCTGGTTTCGCTCTTTGTAGGGCCACGTGTGTGAATTTTCAAGTGACGTCGCAACGGGTAATTGGGTGTCGTTTTACAGCTTCGCTGTCCAACCACCTTCGCAGCGCGAATTGGAACTACAACTTTTTTTTTTAATTTGAGCATCAAAGCTGTGTTTCAAAGAAATACACCGTTCGAAGGCGTGCTCTCAACAAGAAACTGCTCTCCTGATATAAGCACACCGAAGCAATTGTACAAGATAGCGTTAATACAGGTAATCGAAGCCTATAGAGCGACCAGAAGCACGGGTAACTAGCGTTGTTTGTACATAAGTCACACAAAATTTCAAAACAGTCATGCAATGCGCGCTTTACAATATTTGGCAGCAACTGAATTAGCACATTTTTAATACATAACACAAAGCTGCTAGTAGCAGCTGCAAATTTGAAGAATATTAGTACGCACGGAACGCTTGTCTAACGTTGCCGAACGTGGGGGAGCTCTAAGGCGGAACTCGATGATTACACGAGAGATGCATAATTGCGTTGTGTTCTTGCCAGTGAGCACCCATGGTACAAGTTTCAGGACCTCACTGACCACGCTTTCAGACAAAGGCTTACGGAAAATGTTTGCGCCAGTAAATTTTATTTCAGCGCGCCCGCGCAAGCTGGCGCTAGCGTGAAATCTCTGCGAATATGAACGGGCGCGCATTTTAATCCAGTGGCATTATTACCAGGCGAATGGATCACAGAACAGCGTTGCAGTAAATTTCCTCCCGAGCACACTCACTCTGAAACTGTCACAGGCTACTGTTTGTGAGCTCCTTTTGCGGCATCGGTTTAATGATATTACGACAGGGACTTCCGGCCAGCTCTCCTGCAGCCGGCACTTTCCTCTTTTACACTTCGTACTATTCTTTTCGATGACTTCGTGTTAAAATACCAAGCCTTAAGGGTAGGATTCACGGAAACTCAAATTTAGGCTTAAGCTGTATTAGGAAGCCACTGTTCACGCAGAGTGAGAAAATAATGCGTTCCGCATGCACGGCGCTGCAGGTTACCCCGGAGTTTCAAGCTGGCTTTGGTCTTCTTCAAGCAAAAGAACTCTTCGTGGGCATCCGGGAAAGAAACAACTGTATGGAAGACAGCAGTAGTATCCCGCCTCATCCGAAGTTAACCGAAGAACATTAAGAATAAAAGAGAAATAATCCGTGCATCTGCTATCTGCGGTGCGAAAGAGGTCGGCGCAGAGGCGTTCCGTTAATATGCAGTTTCTCTGCAAAAATTCAAGCACAAGATGCGCATCAAGGTTTAACTTGCACTGGAAGTTCGCAGTCAAACATACGGCATATATAAAAGGCTTATGAATGGGCAATAACATAGGGACTCTACTTTTAGATTGCACGATACGAACGGCTATATTACATCGACGACAATCAGCGTTATCACTCAAATGCTATGCATGGTCACGTGCACCTTTCATTTTACCCATTCCAACGCAGTGCAATCAGTTTCAGCCAGCATCACAAAAGCACGTAGTGAATAAATTAAATTGCAAGAAGTTTGTTATGCAGGCCGACACAGGGAATTTAAAACACAAAAGTCAATCTTTGTGTTCTTGAGATATCCCGTGCACAGGCCATCGGAAGCCGAAATTCCCTACTGATGCGTGCCCTCACCGCTTAATGACTGGTATCGATATCTATATCTCCTATTAGTATTACAGGAACAGCAACTAAACTTCAGCTGTAACCGCCAATTCCAAATGTAACCACCAGTTATAAACAGGAATGCACCACTAGCTCGTGAATAGGCTGATAAAAGGAAATGAGGAGTTTCGGAGGCTCGGGAAGCAATTTATACAAATGTTCACGCACCTGAAAATAGATTGTTAACGCATAATCGCATTACGCGTTTACAATGGGTTACCATTAAAAGCCTTTGTGCACTATATGTATTTAATTTGTATTTAATTCCTCTAAAATGAACTAATCACGCGCACAACCTGGACACATTTCTTATTGTGTAAATAGTTTGTACATATTACTTCTCCCCCTATCCTCTATTCCTGTCCCCTCACCTCTTTCATTTCATTTCTCCATTCTGCCTGCTGTCCTTTATTTCCGCTGCCCCAGCTCAGGTGCTTCAGTATCGATGGCAGATGCCGGGGCTAGCAAAAATCTTTTCCTTCCTTTTTACTATTATTTTTTAATAAAACCACTACCACCACCACCACTATATGTACCGATTTGTGAAGCTCCGAAGTTTCTGAGTGGACTTTTCCTATATGTCTCGGAATGCTACCGCTTTTTCTACAGCGCTGAACCATTCTTAGTCATCCATTTTACCAGGTAATTTCTTTAACCACACTTTTTTAAAGCGGCGGGGGGGGCTTGCTCTGGCAGCCGTTTTGCGGCCTCTTCCTCCTCTCCCCTACAAGTGCAAAGACGATGTTCGCCCCTTCGCTGGCTGGTGGCAGATGGCTCTCCCTTGTACAGAACCTCATAGACGCCGGCACCGGTGGGTGTTAACAATGGAGTACTTTTGAAAAGTGTACTTTGGAACTAGCCGCCGGTTATCGTAAAATACCTTATCTCATAAGTTTGCAAACGACGCAGTAACCTTCAAAAAATTACTTACGACGAATTTCCGCAATATACCTTCAGAGGTGAATCGACCGGAAGAGAAGGCCAGGCAAGCGCCGCTTCGCACCGACGAACGTGGATCGAACGCGCGAAGTACCGTTTCAAGCCGTCCGCTAAACCGCCATTGCGGTCCAGCACTAAATTGCATCGCTTTGCGCATATTTTTCAGCTTCAGTTCATATTGCGAATAAATTGGGGTGACGTAACTAGGGCCAATAAAATGCTCAACCAACCAGTTTTATTTTTCCGGACATTTGTATAGGTAGCCGTATCACCCAGACATTCAGTGCATTATATATCGCTTAAGGGTCAACCAAGCTCACGCTGATTCTTCTTGAAGTACATTCTGTCGCGCAAATGGGTGGGGTACGCATAATAAGATTTTCATAATAATATAATAATAATAATAATAAAAATAATAATTGGTTTTGGGGGAAGGAAATGGCGCAGTATCTGTCTCATATATCGTTGGACACCTGAACCGCGCCGTAAGGGAAGGGATGAAGGAGGGAGTGATAGAATAAAGAAAGAAAGAAAGAGGTGCCGTAGTGGAGGGCTCCGGAATAATTTCGACCACCTGAAGATCTTTAACGTGCACTGACATCGCACAGCACACGGGCGCCTTAGCGTTTCGCCTCCATCGAAACGCAGCCGCCGCGGTCGGGTTCGAACCCGGGAACTCCGGATCAGTAGCCGAGCGCCCTAACCACTGAACTACCGCGGCGGGTCAGGTTTTCACTGCAATCGGAAAAACTGAGCGAAAAATTGCGCTTCAGTATGAGCAGCGCATCTTTTTAAATCGAAAGAAAAAATCTGCGTCTTTTACTCGCATACATTTCACCAAATACCTTCTAAAAACAAAACGTCAATCACTGTCCTGTATTAATTCTTCGGGTATCCCGCGCACCACCGGCCATTTGTGAAGCAAAATTCTAATAGACTTCACCTATCGATCAATGTCTCTATCAACCAATGTTCTCAGGACACAAGATGCTTTTCAACAATGGATCTCACCATGTAAGACGGCTGTGATCATCTAGATACCATTAATCATTGAGTTTATCTGTTCCGTGATGCAGTGTCTTTTTGGGTTAAACTGCAGCGGGCTTTTGAAAAGGACATGGGGATAACGCCGTATACAACCAGAATGTTGCCTGCTGCGAAAGACTCTACAATTCCCTACCACGTAGTTGTGTCGATTTAACTGCTCAGACTATGAAAGAGCCGTATGAGGAACCGGAAAACCACCACAAAAAGCAGGGCGCTATTGATGAGGCGATTTTATGCGGCGACGGACCACACCCCCCTGACTGGTTACCCCTTTGAAGGCATTTTCGCGCCTCCCAGGGATTTTATGCGAACGCCCGTGTTGGAGTGCGGGAGTACTGCGGGATCGCATCATGAAATGCTGACAGCTCCTATTCTCCACAAATTCAGGCGAACATCAACCGGAACAGAGTGGTTGTTCGGACGAGTTGGTTTGTCATGACGGAACATATAGCGCTAAGAAACCAGGACGAACAACGAAAGAGACATCACGAGAGCTCGTGGTGTCTCTTTCATTGTTCGTCCTGGTTTCTTAGCGCTATATGTTCCGTCAACCGGAAACTACAGAGAACGTAAGATCTAACATGAAGCCAAACTTATCGTATAATTCACGAATTTCTCGCTCAAAAAGAAAGCCAGGAAAAAAAAAACTTCCAATACCAGGGCCTTCAGCACAATTCGAATGAGCGCCGGTGGAAACAGGGACTGGGAGAATGTGTAGTTCTTCTGCAATGAGAAGAAAAAAAACTATTCGCATTTGTACATCCTGCACCGCATCTCCGCACGTCATTACAGGGTTAAGTGCTGCTAGTTTTCCAGCAGCAGTGTTATTTGCACCGCGCTTAACGAATGACAGAAGGGTGAGGAAGAAGACAATACAAAACACGTTGCGCCAGAGGCAACCAGTTAAAACCGGAAGCGATAATTCTTAAAGCAAAGTGTCATTGGCCTGAGGCACAGAATGCGTCCTGCATGTGAAATCACTTGCTACATTAACTAGTTTGCCAGCACATAAAAGCAACGAAAGAAAATAATGTCCGACACACATCCTTGAGATGTTTTGTCGTTCCGGTGTGTGATTTAATGTTTTTTTTCAAGAATGCATTATTTGCCACGTTGTTCTTATAGCTTCAGGGTGCACACATGTTTTGCTTCGTCTTTGCTTGTTTTTGCAAAGAAAGAAGGAAAGAAGGAAAGAAAGAAGGAAAGAAGGAAAGGAAGAAAGAAAGGAAGAAGTAAAGAAAGAAAGAAAGAAGGAAAGAAAGAAAGAAAGAAAGAAAGAAAAAAAGAAAGAAAGAAAGAAAGGAAGAAAGAAAGAAAGAAAGAAAGAAAGAAAGAAAGAAAGAAAGAAAGAAAGAAAGAAAGAAAGAAAGAAAGAAAGGAAGAAAGAAAGAAAGAAAGAAAGAAAGAAAGAAAGAAAGAAAGAAAGAAAGAAAGAAAGAAAGAAAGCGCGAACTCGGAAAACACCGCACCTAACGCGTACGTCATGAGTAGGGGTTGGTCTTCTCAATTTTTATTTTTCGCAAATTCGGTGCACGTTTTCGATATTTCAGAACGCAGATTTCGGTTTTTCTTCGGTACCCGCTGCGGTGGCTCAGTGATTAGGGCGCTCGACTACTGATCCGGAGTTCCCGGGTTCAAACCCGACCGCGGCGGCTGCGTTTTTATGGAGGAAAAACGCTAAGGCGCCCGTGTGCTGTGCGATGTCAGCGCACATTAAAGATCCAGAGGTGGTCGAAATTATTCCGGAGCCCTCCACTACGGCACCTCTTTCTTCCTTTCTTCTTTCACTCCCTCCTTTATCCCTTACCTTACGGCGCGGTTCAGGTGTCCAACGATAGATGAGACAGATACTGCGCCATTTCCTTTCCCCAAAAACCTGTTATTATTATTATTATTTCTTCGGCAAATAATTTTTTCGACGAATATTATTTTCGACAAATTGTGGCAATTCTGCGCGACCGAAAGGCCCTAAGAGTCTATCTCGGCATTTTTGACAGTAGGAGCGGTTCGTTAACTATTATTATTGACCAGTAATTTTCCACTTGCAGGTGCGCCTGTAGAAGGAATTGTTTCCGTCGTTAAAAAAGTAACGCAAGTTCAATGGGTCAGTCGGCAGACAAAGAAGCAAGCGGAAGCTTACTTCTATTAACAAGGTTGGCAAGTTCTCTTTGGGTTGTCGCGCTAGATTGAGCGAGAGCGCGGGGCATTGCGTGGTCTGCGTGTTGATGGCAGCATCGGAACTGCGTCTCAATCGTCGTAGCAGCCCAAGCATGAATTCTTTCAGGACGACCACGCACGATTTCGTATCAGTGTCCTACATGCAGCTGATAAACCTGTTTTACCGGCTGACTACTCTAAACGGGTGAGCATAGTTACCAAACGGTGCTTAGCTAGCAGGCGGCGAGACGGTGGTGCTTCCCGGTGTGCAGGGAAGTGTAATTAATTGAAAAAAAATGCCTCAAATCACACAACTGCGCGGCTTATCCGGTAATACCACCGCCTGATCGCACCTCTGGCTTCCTTCGTAAATTTTCAACTTATACTGAATATAACTCGTACTCAAGAGCCAGCTATACATGCATGCCATGCCTCGCATTCCGATAATACCGACCTTCTTCGGTTAAAACCGAATTTCGAAAAGTAAATTCGACGTACTTCTGTCGTTTTATTTTTCGGTTTAAACCTAACAGTCCAACCCATACTGATGCGACGCACACTTAGCCTCCAAGCGCTCCTAAAGTGGGCATTTCTACGTCGTGTGAAAGCTCCATAGGAGGGCAGCAGATTGCAAAACTGGAGTGGATAGAAAGGCGTTATCGACTGCTATCGTCGCTCTCGTGCATCGTATCTCTCGTAAGTGCAGACAAATATTTGTCTTATCCGTAACATGCCCCATCGGCTATCGCCCGTGCAAAACGACCTGGCAGCACGGCTCAGGCGTAGAACAACATTGCTCGCTAACGTTCAACTTGGCAGTGTCGGACATACACAAGACGACGACTCATTTTCTAACTCCTTGACATGGTATCTCTCTACTTTCTCTATTCCGCCTGGACCGAGGTCGCTTACGATGGTACCCGAGCGGCAGCGTCGTGAATTCTATTCTGTCCGCGCAGTCGACGCAGGAATTTTCGGCTCGCGAAACCTGTCCCGAGCTGCAAAATCAGCACAGCGTTTTTCCCGAGATTCCGGCCGTAGAGGTCGCTTACGCTGTTTTTCAAGACGCGCAAAAGAAGACCAAAGCCGCTTCAGGATCGCGGAGCATATGACAAAAGAGAAGGTGCTTTTTATCACACTTTGCTTCATGAAGTGCCGCCGGAGATATGTGCCGAGCCCCTACAATGTAGACTGCAATAAGGCCTAGCGAAATTTTCAACAAGTTTGCGAAGGCGTTCTCGAGCTCGTGCCCCAGCGGCTCTGAAATGAACCCTGTTCGCAGATGCAGATTTTTTGACTAACCACAATCTCAAATGATCACCCTATCCAACTTGATTCACTGTCTTTTCACCGTTAAATGACACCACTGAGAGTGTTTATGATATGGCCATGTTTTATACTTTTTTTTTGCTTGAGAGAGCCTCCACACTCTTGCGTGAACTTTGCGCAGCTCTTCACTGGTTTTCTTTCATCCACTTCACTCAATTTACCTTGACCGCGTCACCTGTAGTCGCCGAAGTGTAGTGGCCATACTAAGGTTGTTGCGTGAAATGCAGGCTGCGAAGCATCCCACTATTAGTTGCTGTGTAGGATCCACTCAATAATTTCCTCAAGGTCTGTTCACATAGGCGAGTTTCGACGCCACGGAATATATCTCGTGTACTCGCACTCAATCAAGCAGCACACGAGGCCAACGAAGACTTTTGCCGCGTGTCTGACCCTGAAGAAAAGGTTACGGTTCTTCATCACCCGGGTTACAATTATCAGCTGGACGTATACGCTTGATGGCGCTTTTCAGCCCGAGACCAGTTCATACTGTGATATATTGGCTCTACATTATTTTGGCCTTGTGTTTTGCCTTAAACTTGTACCCAATTGCACTGTGGCGTAGCGTGTTCTATCACTGAGCTTTGAAGAACAATTACGGTGCTACTGGTTTTCTTCGCAATGATTCATCCTAGCAGAAAGAGAACTGTTACGTTATTCGACGCTACATAACGAAGGACAAATTCTAAGAGAGGTGCTAAAGTATTACTAAACCTTTTTTTTTTGTCAGTTTGCATTGTTCAGATATTGTTCACTTGGTTCTTGGTATTGAGCCTGGAACAACATGCTTACCTCGGTATTCGTTTCTGCTGTTCCAGATGTGTATCAACAGATAATGCTGAACGTTTGACTTTGGGTGAATCGGTAATAAGGAACGCTTGCTATAATGAAGCTTGTTTAACGTTAGCTTAAAAAATTTTGCCTGTCTGTGGTTTCGCTGATAAACTAAGGCCGTGTTTTTACTGCTGCGTATCTGGCTGGCTGTTGCGGCAAGCTCTTGGTCGTGTCACTGTCATGCTTAGAGGCTTCTGGCAGCCTTTTTTGCTGCTGTGTTGCGATGCCTATGATGTTTCCAAATCGCCTTGTGTGACAACTGGTGCCGTACTGTGAGTGTAATTCCGTATTACTAATGAAACGCAGAATTCTCAACATGTACTTGCATTGTGCTGGCCGTTACCTCCCTCCAATGGCTTGTGATCGAGTGTAACACCCACAATTTGCACCTAAATAATGCACCGTCACTGCGCCTGTCGAATGTAAAAGGAAACTCACTGAACGGTACTTGTAAGAGGAAAAGGCGCTTAATACAAAGTTCGTGGTCTTACAGGCCTTTCAGAAACCTTTCATGAGGTGATCTATCTCTAAAGAAGAATTCGCGTTGCCTCATTGCGATTTCATGATGCCCATGAGAAACTATATGCACAGCTTGCGTACGAGTTATTTGCGGGCTACATTTGTTGAAATAGATTTAGGCACAGCCTGGTAGTTGCACAAAGTGCTTGCTAGAACTGAATAGTCTGTGGTGTAAGGTTAGTGCATTAACAATCGCTTTCGAGGTGCTTGCGACTCTGTTTTCACAAAGTTGGCAAAAAAAGCACTCGTTCTGCAATGCTAACCTTGTGATGAGTACTGTGCTTGTAACTCAGAGATATGTACGAGATTTGAGGCACTTGCTGATTGTTGTCACTGTAACGCTGTTTTTTTTTTTTTTGCACAACTCGCCATTCTCTTCCTCGCTGGCCGACGATCGCTGCGCGGTCTAGTGGTATTAGTTGTTCTCAGCGGCGCTGATTTTCGAAGCGGTCAAGTCGAACACAGTGCTTGAAACAAGGGAGTGAGAACTGGCAGGGTATAGTATTCAGTTTTGTATGAAGGAAATTTCTTGTTTCTTGGTGTTCATTTCTTCATTTTTCAGTCACGAGAGCTTGCTCGTGAATAGCAACCTGGCTCTCACAAGCCAACACGCGGCGGTGGCTCAGGGTTTAGGGCGCTCGGCTACTGATCTGGAGTGCCCGGGTTCGAACCCGACCGCGGCGGCAGCGCTTCGATGGAGGCGAAACGCTAAGGCGCCCGTGTGCTATGCGATGCCAGTGCACGTTAAAGATCCCCAGGCGGTCGAAATTATTCCGGAGCCCTCCATTACGGTACCTCTTCCTTCCTTTCTTCTTTCCCTCCCTCTTTTATCCCTTCTCTTACGGCGCGATTCAGGTGTCCGCCGAGATGTGAGACAGGTACTGCACCATTTCCTTTCCCCAAAAAACCAATTTTTCTCACAAGCCCACCCGCCGCGGTGGCTCAGTGGTTAATGCGCTCGGCTACTGATCTGCAGTTCCCGGGTTCGAACCCGACCGCGGCGGCTGCGTTTTCAGTATGGAGGAAAACCGGTAAGGCGCCCGTGTGCTGTGCGATGCCAGTGCACGTTAAAGATCCCCAGGTGGTCGAAATTATACCGGAGCCCTCCACTACGGCACCTCTTCCTTTCTTCTTTCACTCCCTCCTTAATCCCTTCCCTTACGGCGCGGTTCAGCTGTCCACCGATTATGAGACAGATACTGTGCCATTTCCTTTTCCTAAAAACCAATTATTCTTATTATTCTCACAAGCATCACCGATGACAGTAGAGAGAGAGAGAGAGAAGTTGTTGCCAGGAAGAAAGAAAAGGAAAGTGCACAGGCCTGCCCACTGGCTCAAGCCGAGCCACAATCGCTACCACGTGCAGATAGTAGGAGAGTTAAAAGATGGGATAGGAAGACAGGATAGTAAAGACACGCTAAAGACAAGGCCGATCCCGGAGGCAGTGCAATACCGGGCCAACCGGTGGCGGAAGTGAAGCATCCTTCAAACTCTCCGCCACATTTCCAAAAATAAGTCCAATTGGACCCGTAACAGATACTCTACGGGATCCGTACCTGCCATCGCAGGGCAGTGTCGCATCCCTGAACCGCTGCGTCACTGTGTCAAGAGTGGTATGAGAACTCCCAGAGATATATGAACGTAAGTTAGAGAACGACCAATTCCACATATATATGGGCGTTCACCCATTATCGCTATCCGCACAACTTCCATCTGTGAACATTGGATCCGAACATAATAATAATAATAATTGGTTTTTGGTGGAAAGGAAATGGCGCAGTATCTGTCTCATATATCGTTGGACACCTGAACCGCGCCGTAAGGGAAGGGATAAAGGAGAGAGTGAAAGAAGAGAGGAACAAATAGGTCCGTAGTGGAGGGCTCCGGAATAATTTCGACCACCTGGGGATCTTTAACGTGCACTGACATCGCACAGCACACGGGCGCCTTAGCGTTTTTCCTCCATAAAAACGCAGCCGCCGCGGTCGGGTTCGAACCCGGGAACTCCGGATCAGTAATTGGATCCGA